>NC_072731.1:25383151-25683151 GCF_026930045.1 Uloborus diversus | reverse complement strand
TATTCCCGTGAGTCAAGGTGTTGCGAAAGGATACGTGCGGGTAGCACTCACCCTCGAAGATGCAACACACATTAAGGTAAGCCTACTTTTCTTGTAAACGAAGCGTATTAGCTGTAAAAGTAGTTAATTCTAAAGCAAATTTTACCGCAAATGCGATTTTTTCACCACAGATTTTTTTCCTGCAGTTCTTAGATAGGCCAACACCCTGAGATAGTCAGAGAGTTTTAAAATGTCCTCTGAAAATGGTTTAAGCAAAACAGGAAAAATTGTTTTTTCTTATTTGTTGTCGTTATTTTTTTTTTTATTTATTTATTTTTTATTTATTTATTTATTTATTTTTTTTTTTTGAGCAATCACAAATTGCTTATCATGCTTACTTGACCAAAGCTGATGTTGCTCTGAAATTTCAGATTGTCATGACAACGGTTGTTTTTAATATTTGTTTAGAGAGTAAAATTTTCGGCGTCGTAGTTACAAATCTTTGGCTGTTTTATTTTATTCATTTGTTTTTCAGGGCTTAACTCAAGCAGACTTTACACTTAATAAAGGGGAAGTTTTGTGTAAAATTACGTTTTTTCAGAAAAAAAAAGAAAAAAAACCTATACAGATGAACTTAAACAGCAAAACTTCATCTAGATACAAAATTTCCAGATTACTAATTTCCATCATTTAAAATCGATTAGAAATAAAAATA
The DNA here is from genome assembly GCF_026930045.1 of Uloborus diversus. Taxonomy (NCBI): domain Eukaryota; kingdom Metazoa; phylum Arthropoda; class Arachnida; order Araneae; family Uloboridae; genus Uloborus; species Uloborus diversus. The sequence goes on along the minus strand of NC_072731.1, from coordinate 25,682,457 downwards.
CGTAATGTTATGGTAGGGATGTGACAGGTGCGCCAATTGAGCCAAACTGCGCCAATCGCTGATCCAGCGCGAAACTGCTCCAAACGACCGCCAAATGGACTTTTCTGCGCCAAAACCGGACAAACTTGCACCAAAAGTACGATTTTGCATGTAATGTTGCAATACCTTCAACATATTTCGCAGTTTTTGTAGGTTACCATCAAGTTATGCATGGAACTTGTTTTTACGATTTTTTTTGGACTTAGTTCCGATTTTTTGCGCATTTCAAAATTTGATTGCATCCGCTTTTAAAAAACTCGATCGTTTTAATTTATTACGTGATTCTGTTCCTTTGACTTGAAAAATGTTGTACTGACTATTATTTTCATCCATTCTTATCTTTTATTTTTAGAAAAAGAGGACTTGTCAGTTTGTCTTCTTGCCACGCCTACTCGAAACTGTCAATCTAGTTGCACCAAATAAATTCAAGCGAATTCCATCCGTAAAAATAATATTGTTCACCAGTTTTTAATCATTGGTTTCTTAAGATTTTAGGATTCTCAAATTTTGGTTGGAGACACTTAAGATAGCAACAAGAAGTTCTGTCTAGAACTAGACGAGCCTACTTTCCCGTATACCCATACTACTTTCTAGTACCTGATCAATATTCTCAAAAATAGCTAAAATCGCAAATTTTTTCAAACATATTTTTAAAATACTTTAAGCTGATTTCTAGGAATAAAATATTCCTCGCTCATCTAAAAAAATTAAATGCGTAAAAAGAAATAGCAGCAAGTTTTAAACAAAGCAGCTAATAAACTTTTTTCCATTAAAAAAATCTTTAACAGCTTTCAAAACGAAAAAATAATAATTAAAATTAATAAGCTCATTAAAATAAATACATCATATCAAAAAAAAAATCGTTTTTTTCCCCCTGTTGCCAACAAAAACTTTTTAAATGAATTAATGCACTTACCAAAATAAATAAAAACAATAAAATGTCAACTTAAAGAAATAATTTTCATTGTCAAAAAAAAAAAAAAAATCGTCTGCGCATATCTTTATGTAAAAAAAAAAGGCCTTCGAGTTTATTCGCCGAAAACTGAATACCTAAATTAAAACTTTAGCGTAAAAGTAAAAACAAGTCAGATCAACAATAATTATTTCACAGTCAGAACCATAACTGCGGAGTCGGAGTCAATCTCATTTTGGGGTAAAGGAGTCTCAGTCGAATATCTAAGAATCGGAGTCAGTTATTTGTCCTATGTGTATAAATTTTTGCCAAAGCTACGAAGTCAGAGTCTAAGTCGGGGAGTCGGAGTCCGATTAACTTTCGGGCATAGGAGTCGGAGTCAAGTGCCCCTAAATTCTCGGAGTCGAAGTCTGTAGTTTGGCCTCAAGAGCTATTTCCAACAAAATTTGTTTGAAAAAAATCCGCCTTCAAGTACGGAATCTACATTGACTTTCAGTTTCCCCGTAGGCGCTAATGTTAAGGAATTTGAACTGTTCAAAATTGAACGGAAAATTGTTCAAATCAAAAAGATATTTTATATACAAGTTTTTCATCAAAAGCTTTTTCCCACAAAGTTTGTTTGAAGCAAATTCGCCTCACAGCTCGGAATTGCCTTGAATTTCCCCGTAGGCGCTAATGTTAAGTTTTTTTGAACTGTTCAAAATTGAACAAAAAATAGTTCAAATCAAAAAGTGAAATATGGGAATGAAATGTCCTCGCCGAGATCTTTCGAACAAAAAAAAGTTTGTTCGAATCGGACTATTCATTCAAAAGTTATTAGGGGGGGGGGGACAGACAAACCGACAGACATTTTGTCTCATCTCAATACCCTACTTTCCAATTTTTAATTTTTCAATATTTATTTAATTATTTTATTTATTTTTGACTTTTTTTTTTGTTTTTCGCGATATTTTTAAGATGCATTAAGCCTTCTTTCATGTTTTTTTCTTTTTCTGACTTTTACTGGGAAAGTAGGCTAAAAATCGGGGAATTCTAATGCTCTGGTAATGAATATGCAGATATTTCCAAGTTTCTCAGATTCAGGCATTTTTTCCATATTCTTAGCCTATCTTAAAATTTTTATTTTTATTTATTTATTTTATTTTATTTTCATATTTTTTCACATGCATTTTAAAATTACTTTTCTTGTGACACCATTTCTCAAAATTATTTTGTTTTATTGTAATTTCATAATTAATTTTATGATTAAATATCAAACAGTTAAAAATAAGAGGTTTTAATGTTATCTTTGCTTGATCTTCAGATTTGTTAATCAAGTAGTTCAGTATATAAACATATATGCCAAGAAAAAAAAATAATTAAATCAGTTTTTAAATTTAACCATTTTTTTTCTGCTTTCTTTCTTTCTTTCTTTTTTTTTATTTTATTTATTTATTTTTAGCCTTTTTGAATATGCTTTTGAGTTTTATGAAGCAAACAAATTTTAAAAATTGGTATAAAAACACTAACTTAAATGTGCACTAAAGCAGTGATGTATTAAGCAAAGTAAATTTGTGAAGAAAATTTAAATCAGAAGAAGTGTAAGAAAAAGGTAGAGCAGGGCAGGACTAGTCTTTTGAGAAAAATATTAGACAAAAAATAGAAAAAAAAATAGCAATAATAATGAATGGAATCAAGAGAGCTTCAATTAGTAGTTGGAGTTATGGCAGTTTTGCATCCTTAATCTTCTTTTTTGTTATTTTATATCACACATGTTTCTGTGTGTGAAATATACATAGTTGCTCCAAATTGATGCAAAATCTAAATTTTTGCTGCTACAAGTTGCTCCAAATTTGCAATTTTACTGCTCCAGGCTGCACCAAACTCACCATTTTCCTGCTCCCAAGGTTACTCCAAAAGCGAGTGTTCGTCGGCACATCCTTGTATGCGCTGTAAATAATCTTTTTGATAAGTGTATTTGTGGGTGTCGGCCATAAAATAATTATCTTACTATCGCATCCTAATCACCATTCCTTTTTTTATGGACATGCCGTCGAACTTCCAATTCTAGAGAATCACCAATCATAATGACGCATACAAATTTCTTGGCCATTTCCATTCAATTCCATTTGTAGAAACAAGAAACCCAACGAGTAGACTCCTATCGCAATTCGTGATTGCGAAAAACATAATTTGAATTCAAGACATCAAAAATCAAATTATTTTTCTTCGTTTTTTTCCCTTCTTCTTCTTTTATTTTTATTTATTATTATTTTTTTTCCTTGATACCCACTTTTGCAGCCATATGCTTCAAATATACTTAAACTCATGGTCTTGAAATCAATTTACCACTGAGTGGGTCACGTTATATAGCAAAACCAATTCAGTCTTCAGAACTTATTCCTTTCATGCTTCTTAAATATAATATAATTAAACGTTTTATGAAACACTTGATACTTGAGGCCAGTTTCATACGTACTTATGTTTACTGTAAATTATGCGCAATGCTGTAAATTTTGTTTTTCTTTTTGTTGCAGCCAGGTGAAATTCTCTTGGCCTACAGTACAGACATAGGATGGACACCCTACTTTCCGATGCTGGCCGGATGCATTACGGAATTGGGGGGACTCATTTCACATGGTAAGTGGAAGGAGCCCCTACTGCCCTGAAGATCGCTATGACTTGATTTATTAACATACTAGTTGTACCCGCACGGCTTTGCCCGTAATAAAAAAATTAAAAAGTATTTTGGTTCGCCAGTATATTTACAAATAATGTATGGTGAATTTTCTTGCCAATTGGCTTGTACCCATTTTACGGTTCCACGTTTTAATAATTTCGTATCTCGCCAATTGCCCATGTTACGGTTCCACGTTATGATTTCGTAATTTACTCGTCCATCTTATGATAATTTTGTTCTTAAAATTGGAATAGAAAAAGAACCACATCGAATTTTCAAAAAATCGCTTCGAGGTGCACACCCCCATGCTACAAACTAACTTTGTGCCAAATTTCATGAAAATCGGCCGAACGGTCTAGGCGCTATGCGGTTCACAGAGATCCTGACAGGCAGATATCCGGACAGAGAGATCCTGACAAAAAGAGATCCGGACCGAGAGACTTTCAGCTTTATTATTAGTAAAGAAGACTAAAGTGCCCGTGAGGCCTTGCTCGTGGCAGAAAATTAACAAACCATTTGATTAGGCGATATATTTACCGGTTACTTTTGTTATGTTTATAGTAATTTTGGTTTTTAAAAACTCTTACTTTTTTTTTTGGTAGATTTGAAATCTACACCTATGACTACCAATTGATTAGCCTCTTTTACGTCAACAGTGGTATTTCTTGCGAGGAAAAGCAAAAGAAAACAAAAACATGTTTGTGTGTAAAATCAAAGACATCAAAATCGTAGAAAATGGCGGTGGCAATAAACGCGATACGCAAATCGAGACTTCTACATATGCACCTCATCTGAGAGCTGGACGTCATTTTTCGATTGAAATTCATTTCGTGTTTGCAAGCCAAAAACGCCGCTTCACGAAAAAAAAAAAAATATGTTTCGCCAACGCTAGATTTCAGGAACCCATGCCGCTCTTGTTTGCAACTGCTTTTGATTTGGGCTCGTCTAAGGCTAAACGCCAATAATCTTCAGCTGCACTGTATTCATGTATGGTGTATGCTTGTCACTGAATTTGGCTCATGATGTTCGACTTCAAGGTTGAAGAAATATCTCTAAGTTGCTGTCAAATGCTATCCAATATGACGTCGCTTTTGTCGCATTACTTCTGTAAGCTTAACTTTTAAGATATATGAATTTCATTAGCTCGAAAGAAAATGTTTTCATTACTCAAAAAGAAAAATTAGCATTGTAATTTAGAATCAATAGTAATATGCAGATAATGCGCAACTGAAAAATTTTCAATTTTAATTTTCACGACTCAACTACTACAATTCATTAAAAATTTAAAAGTAAGACAAAAAAAATAAATAAATAAATAAAAGTAAAATTTTGTGTCTTACAAAAACAGAAATCATACAATTTTTTTTAAAAATGGAAGAAAGTTTTCTTTCTGAAATTCATCATTTGAAAGAACCTTGAAATAGCGCTTGCGCTTATTATACGATAGTTTAATTTGCAACTCCAATAAACTGTAGAGTGCGCTGCAGTCACTTTCTAATGGCGGATGAAAGAGGTAAAACAAACAAATGCCGTAACTTATAACTTGCTTTGACGCTTAATGAATGACAGTAATTTTTCATCGTGTTTGTGGGAAGCTTTCTTTTCTATTCTTCTGAATTTACATTACACCATAAACTGTCTGAAGCCTGTAATTTACCCCAAAAGAAAACACGTGGAATGGAATGTTTTACCTTTTTCGGTAGTACTGTTAATCACCGTAATGGTAGCGTATTCGAGCTCTGGAGTTGCGAATCATTTACTGAACTTAATTCCACTAAAGCAGACAACTTTTATTCAACTTAATTCACTTAAAAAAAAAACAAAAGGAATCGCAAAAAAATCAAGTACATTTTTTTTAAATGTTAAGGAAAAATGAATGCTACAAAAAGTTAATTTCCGTTGTGAAAATAATTTCTATTCATAATTAATGTTTAATTTTAATCTCGAACTTAAATCATTTAGAATCGTGTGGCTTGCTTAAGGTAAGCCTCGGATTCCGGTTTTCTAAAAATAGTTCTTCATATTTGAGACAAATGGCAAAGATGCAAATGTCAAAAAAAAAAAAATCCCCTCATTTTAAATGCTTATAACAGGGTTCTGAAACTGGGTGCCGTAGGAAGAGGTGAGAGTTGCCGCGAAGTTTTCATATAGACCTAATTCGCCATCCCCCAATTTTTGATGTGGCATAGTGAAAACCTTGCTAGATTTTGACTTCATCTTCATCAAAAAACTTAACTAATGATAAAGTGTTATCAGCATGCATTTTTTTATAACCAGACAAAAGCATAGAAAAAGTGGTTTCAGAGAAGTGGTGTAAAAACTAACCGAAGAACTTTTTGCTGTAAGTTTTGCATCTACAAGGTTCACTGTTTGTTACTTGTGGAAAAAAAAATGTGTATTGTTCATTTAGCCTGATTCAAGTAGTTTACAAATTCACAAAGAAAAATGTTGCTGCCTAGCGTCATTTTTTTCCCCTGGGATTTGATAACTAAGAAAACTAGATTGTTCTCTGTTAAGACAGTGGTAAACCGACTTAGCCCTCTGGTGTTCTTAAATTATGCCACCCTAATATCGGGTGGAGGATATGATGGTCATGTACTGCATATTCTGCACATATATGCACGGATTGCGCCCATGAGTGACAAAAAAAAAAATACACACAGAATATAACGAATTATCAGCTGTCCCAAAAATGACGATTGATCTTTCTCCTTTCCATGGAAGTGAACATAGAATTTTCGGTAATGTTTTTGAGATCATCAAATGTATTTTAATATATATTGAAGTTAAAGACTCTCAATTCCTTTTAGTTTGTTAGTTCTTTTTGGCTTTTCTGTCTTCATTTTCTCCTGAAGCAACCTTTGCCCTAAGTCTTTGTTTGCCAACCTTCCTGATTAGACAAAATCGTTTTTGTTTGCTAAAACTGCGGAGAAACACAATTTAAACTTAAATTTACACCTGGTTTTATTATTTCTTAGTTTTTATGAGTTATATCTAGTGAATATGCAAAAACTGGACCAATTAAAATCTTAAATGAGGAAGATTTTAGATTTTGGACCTTAGGGCAACCTAATTTTCCGCATTTACTTAAATAATAAAGATAGACTAGAGTATCGTGAGAAAATTTTGACTCTTCAAAGGGAGTCGAAGAAATTTGAAAACCCCTGACTTATTACTTTTTTTCTCGTTCATTAATCTCCTGCGCTCTTTTTCCCCGTAGGTCGAAAATGTTCTAAAAATGTATTTTTTCCACTCCTTCTAATGAAACCAAATCTGCACGATATGATTTTTATTACGAGTAGATTCATTTTTGGGTCAAAAAATTTATCTTCGAATAAAAAAGAACTATTCATCGATCTTTTTCGAAACAATCTATAGACCTTCCCAGCACTAACCTAGGCAAGCTGAAAATGTCAACAAAATCGGTCTGGTAGTTTTCAAACTTATTCCGGTACTTACAATTTTGGAGTTTGTGTTTTATTTGTATAGAAATTAATCATTTTAAGCAAATAAGTTCCTTAATATATATTTTTTTAACTACGCTTATTTCACGTCTGTTCAGGTTGCGTTTACTCTCGGAGGATCATGAGGTTTTTTCATAACTTTCGAGAGTATATACGATAATATAAAACAGTGCAACATTTCTTTTAGGTAGCACACGAGAAATGTTTTTAAAGTTTCATGAATTTATATTTAAATAAAAGCATAAATGGAAATATTTGAGTAAGCTTCAGCATAATATTTAACAACTTTTTTGATACCTCTTAGTCCCAATTAAATATATATATATTTTAATTATTCAAATCCAGTGTGCTACGTTTTTTATTGAAAGTTTCGATTTTTACTCTTAGGTGCTGTCGTCAGTCGAGAATACGGGTTACCTTGTGTGGCAGGTGTCCACGGCGCCACAAGAAGATTTCAATCAGGTAACATACATTTACGTATTTAGAATTGAGCAATGTTATTCTTAAAATGGGAATGGCAGTCCACCGATAATGGTACGGAAGAAGATAATGGATGACATTCCTTGGGAATGCACTAGTTTGAAAATGACGAGGATGCACAGAAATACAGCCCCAGTACAACGTGAGTGCCCAGTTGAAAAAAAAAAAAAAAAACAATATTGCCTTACATTCTTAAGGATCTCTTGAAAGTCTATGGGCACCCACGCTTGTGGCTAAACTACATTTCTACTGCGATCGTGAGAACTCATTTACGTCTATTTAGTAATCAATTGAGATTCGAATTTTCCAAAACAATCCGCTGATAGCGGAGTCGACTGAAATAGGGGATGCCACTTCCCGGGAAATAGACGAATCTGAAAATGACATGCAGCTAATCAGCAGCCCTAGTAGAATATTAGAGCAGAGTAAAAAAAAAAAAAACAGAATTACCTTACATTTTAAATTTTCTACATTTTGATATCTTTTTTCTAAAAATAAAAAGGAATCCATCTTTTTTTCAATTAGTGATTTGTTTGCTTCTCAAAAATAACGAAGATTGCTTTAAAATGCATTGAAATGGCATTAAAATGTACGTACTCGCATATACACCTTGCGCTGTAAACATTCAAGGAAGGGCTCTGGGCAAGAATGTGATATGCCACATGACGTGAATTTTTCAGTAGGCCAATTTCCAACTCATAAAAAATATTTGTAACATTTTTCAAAGGTATTATACATTCTATATTCTGCAATACTAAAAACAAATATGTTTTTTTCCAAATGACATAATCCATTGTCATGTTTATTTCAAGTTTAGTTATGAGAAACAAAACTTTTGATCGAAAAGTCATCCCTTGCGGCTTGTCACACAGTTCTGCCCTGAGCTCTTTAAATACACTGGCCTCAAAAAGTTAAGGTATAACCGGTTTTTTACGTCTAATTTGCAAATGAACGAATGCAGACACAAACAATTTGCAGGATATGTGCATTAAATAATTTTTTATTCAATATGTCATAGAAATTCGCATAAGTGTATTGCAAAAACGATTTATAACAAAAAAAAGTAATCTTTGCGGAAAAGTCCATTCCTGAAGAAAACAGAACGTCACTCTGTTATGTGGTAAAATGTCACAGAATCAATACAAAAATGGGTTCTAATAAGGAATAAGTCCCCTCCTAACTTGAATGTATTGGCAGCATCGATTTTCCATGCTGTTTATTAAGTTGTCGGACACCGGAATAGGAATCGAAGACCAGACACAGAGTAAGCCTTGTTCCAGCTCACGTAACGACCGTGAAGGAAGATTTAAAGCAGCAACCTGTCTGCTAAGATAGTCCCAAAGGTGTTCTAGCAGATTCAGGTCTGGAGATCGAGTTGGCCATTCCATTCGTTCCAAACCGTGATCCTCAAGATACTCCTCAACAGTCCAAGCTCGGTGTGGTCGTTTAATATCATCCATCAGAATGAAGTCATTACCAATAGCACCAGCATATGGGCGGACAGATGGATCAAGGATCGCATCCAGATAGCTCAGACCAGTCAGAGTTTCCCCATGGAACACATGTAGATCAGTGTGATCACCAAGCGAGATCCCTGTCCAAACCATGTGTGTGTGTGTGTGTGTGTGTGTGTGTGTGTGTGATTCCACCACCTCTATAACTGTGTCTTTCAACAGTGTTGGATTGATGGTATCTAGTGCGCTGTTCCTTCCAGATCAGTATACGCCATGAATCCTTCTCCAATTAAATCTGGACTCGTCTGTGAACAGCACAGAAGCCCATTGCTGCTGGGTCCAGAAAACATGTTCTCTTGCCCAGCATAAGTGGATCCTTCACTGTGGTCCGTTGAGGGAAACACACACAACTGGTTGTCTTGCATAGAGACCTGCATTGTGAAGACGACTTCACACCTTAGTAGCAGAGATTCTTTTTCCTGATGCTACAAAGTGGTCTGCAACGAGCTGCGGTACAGTAGTGATTCTTCTCCTTCAGGCCGAAAGAACTAGAAAGCGATCTTCTGCAGGTGTTGCAGCTCGTAGTTGGCCTGGAACAGGTATTCTGGACACAGAATCTTCGGATTGGTATTGATCCTAAAGTCGCTGAACAACACTACGAGACACATTGAGACGTCTAGCAGCATCCGCCTGCGACAATCCCATTTCCATCCGTCCAACAGCCCGCCATCTTAACAAATCGGGTAAACGACGTCTTTGAAACATTTTCTAAACTCTATTGACTATTGTCCCTGAAACCATCAACAGCAGCTGCACTTTTAACATAACTTAATTCTTGAAATCAACTAATATTTCAATACATAAACTTTCGATCTTAAATACTCTACAAACATTTTATTCTGAATGATGAAATAATGTTTTGTAACATGAGATTTTGAAGTGGTATCGCAAAATTTAGGCGAATTCGTAAGATTTGTTTCAAGGGCGATATTTATTTATATTTCTAAAAAGAAGTTGAATAAATTTATTCCTGTTATGCGTTCCTCTTTTTCTCTCTGTATTTGTGTGTGTGTGTGAATTAGTTTAACTTTTGAAATTTAAAAAGAAATTCTTTTACTTTTCTTCTTACTCTTACGTCTTACTAATTAACTTTTACTAGCTATATCATTAACTCTTACTAATCAGATATCACCTTGGTTCATATTCAACATATTCGTTCTTTAAATGCATTTTCTTTTCGCACCTCTTATACTATTAATATCAATTTTATGACTTATATTAAATAATTTTAACTTTTTCCAAGGTGATTACATACTGCTGGATGGCAACAAGGGTGAGGTGACGAAACTGCCTCCACCAGAGGCCAAAACATCGTGATGGATTACATGGGAGAGAGAGACAGAGAGAAAAGACAAGATTTTATAAATATCGAAGCTCAACCGACGTTAAATCAGGACGTAAGATGTAGAGAAATAAAATTGTAATTAGAAATGCACAAACTGAGGCTATTTTTTCAAAGTTTGATGTCGTATATGTATGTATCAGTGTACATTTATTTTATTTGTTTTCAATAAAATTATATTTATAAGTTTCGTTTTCTGCCATGAGAAATATCACTTACCGCGATGACGTTCAAATTTTTCCTTCAAACCTAATATATTCAGGATACCCCGTAAAGTCCCTTCCCTTCCTCTTGACTTGGGAACAGCTGCTGCTATATTCATAAAAGTGGTGTCTCGGAATAGTAAAGCGATCATGCGCTGCTGAATCAAACCAATATGGCGCCACCTGGCGAGAAACCCCGGAGTTAGAGTTCCCTTCTCAACAAGGGCTAAAATTTAAGCCTAAAAGCTCAGCCTAAGATTTAGGACTTACAGTTAGGCCTACGTGTTCGGCCTAAGTGTTAGAACTAAAAGCTACGCTTAAAAGGTAAGCCTAAAAGCTAGGCCTAAGAGTTAGACTAAATGTTAGTCCTAAAAGTTAAGCCTAAAATTAGGCCTAAAAGAAAAGCCTTAATGTTTAGCCTAAAACCCAAGCCTAAAAATTACGCCTAAAAGCTAGGCGTAAGTGTTAGAATTAAAAACTAAGCTTAAAAGTTAAGCCTCAGAGCTAAGTCTAAAAACTAGGCCTGAGAGTTAATCCTAAGAGTTGGTCCCAAGAGTTAAGCCTAAGCGGTAGACCTTAGTGTTAATTCTAGGTGTTAGTCCTAAAAGCTAAAGCTAGGCCTAAGTGTTAGGCTTAAAAGCTATGCCTTAAAGTTAGGCTTAAAAGCTATGCCTTAAAGTTAGGTTTAAAAGCTAAACCTGAAGATTAGGCCTAAAAAGCTAGGCCTAAAAGTAAAGTCTAAAAGTTAATTCTAAAAGCTAAGCCTTTAAATTAAGCCTAAAAGTTAGGCGTAAGAGTTAGAGATCTAAGTATTAGGCAGAATAGTCAATTTTAAAAAGCTAGGCCTAAAAATCTAGGCCTAGAAGTTTGGCCTAAAAACCAAGCCTAAAAATTAGGCACAAAAGTTAAGCCAAAGAGTTAGGCCTGTTAGGCGACAATGTTATAACTAAAGACAATGTTATAACAAAAGCTAAGACTAAGAAATAAGCCTAAAAGCAAAGCCTAAAGTATAAGAGTTAGTCCTATGAGTTAGTTTTAAAAGTCAGGCCAAAAACTCAGGCCTAAGTGTTTGGCAAAAGTTAAGGCCTAGGTGTTAGTACTGGGTGGTAGTCCTAAAAATTAAGCTTAAAAGCCTTAAAATTAAGCATAAAAGCTAGGCCTAAGAGTTAGGCTTTAAAGTTAAGCATAAAAGCTATTCCTGAGAGCTGAAAGCTAGGCTCAAAAGCTTAGCCTAAAACTTAGGCCTAAGGGTTCAGCCCAAAAAGCTAACACTAAAAAAGCTAGGCCAAAAAGTGAAGCCTAAAAGTTAAATCTAAAAGTTAAGCCTAAAAGCTGAACCTAAAAGTTGAGCCTATGAGCTAAGCCTAAAAGTAAACTTAAAAAATACGCTTAGTTAAGCCTAATTTTTAGACAAAAGTGTTAGAACTAAAATCTAAGTATAAAAGATAGGCCTAAAAGCTAAGCCTAAAAGTTAGGCCTAAGAGTTAGAGATTCAAGTATTAGGCCGAATAATTAATCCCAAAAATCTAGGCCTAAAAGTTAAGCCTAAAAGCCAGGCCTAAAAATTTAGCACAAAAGCTAAGCCTAAGTGTTAGGCCTAAAGGTTTGGCGTAAGTGTTAGAACTAAAAGCTAAAGTTAAAAGCTAAGACTAAAAAATAAGCCTAAAATGGTTAGGGATAAGAATTAGTCCTATGAGTTAGTTTTAAGAGTCAGGCTTAAAAATCAGGCCTAAGTGTTAGGTCTAAGTGTAAGGCCTAGGAGTTTGTCCTAAGTGGTAGTCCTAAAAGCTAGATCAAAAAGGGAAGCCTAAAAGTTAAACCTAAAAGTTAGCCTAAAAGCTAAGCCTACAAAATCATCTTAAAAGATACGCCTAAAAGCTAGGCCTTAGAGTTAAGCCTAATTTTTAGACGTAAGTGTTAGAACTATAAGCTAAGCTTCAAAGCATAAAAGACAGGCCTTTAAAATAGGCCTAAAAGTTAGGCTTCAGAGCTAGGCGTTACTGGTAGTCCTAAGTGTTACTCCTAAAAGCTAAGCCTAAAGGCTAAGTCTAAAAATTAAACCTAAAAGCTAGGCCTAAGTGTTAGGTTTAAGTCTTAGACCTAAAAGCTAAGCCTAAAAAGTTAGGCCTTGATGTAATGCCTCAGTGTTAAGCCTATAAAAATAGGCCTAAAAGTAAAAGCTAAGCCTAATTATACACATAATGGGCCTAACTTTTGGGCCTGAAAGGTAAACCTAAAAGCTAAACCTAAAAATTAGGCTCAAGAGTTAGGCCCAAGTGTTAGGCTAAAAATACTAGATCTAAAAAGCTACGGCTAAAAGTAATGCCTTAAAAGTTAAGCCTAAAAGCTAAGTCTAAGAGTTAGGCTTAAGAATTAGGTCTTAAGAGTTGGGCCTAAGTGTTAGTCCTAAAAGCTAAGCCTAAAAGCTAGGCCTGAGTGTTAGGTTCAAGTCTTAGACCTAAAAGCTAAGCCTAAGGTTAGGTCTAAGTGTTAGGCCTAAAATGAAAGGCTAAAAGTAAAACCTAAAAGCTAAGACGAAAAGCTAAGCCAAAAAATTAAGCCTTAAAACTTAGCCTAAAAATTAAGTCTAAAAACTAGGCCTAAGAGTTGGGCTTAGGCATTAGGCTTAACAGCATTGGTGCCCAAAAATGGCGGCGAAGAGGGTGGGGGATTGATTCACGACGCAGAATGTACTGATTTTTTTTCTTTTTTTTTTTGAGCAATCGCATTGCTTATTCTCATTTGACTGGTTTTGGCGTCCTTTGATTTTATCCCCCCCCCCCATCCTGCCCTCCTCTGCAGCACCATCGTCGACCCGACCTTCCCGATACTGCTCCTCTAGCGAAAACCGTCTCCAGGTTGCGTCCTACACGCACACGCATACACGCACACACCAAATACATACAAACACAGATACACACACACACTCATGCTTGTATGCACACACACACTCGCGATTGCGAAAAACATAATTTGAATTCAAGATGTCAAAATTAATTTTTTTTATCCGATTTTTAAACGTGCTTTTAGCGCTTGTTTTTTGAAAGGGTCTTTTTACTTTTTGAGGAAGGGGAGTGGGGTTTGCTATGCAAAAATTGGTGGAGGCACCATTTTTTGGGGGGAAAGTATCCCTGGCTAAAGTGCCGGATCATTTAGACGCGCAAATCAGCCAAAATATTTGCAGAATTCGTATAAGCCAAATGTGCTGCGTTTTCCTCACAAATTCTGCAAGAATACATCTGCAGGAATTATAAAGAATTCTGCAAATATTTTAAAGATTCAAGGCTTTACCTTTAAAAATGCAGTTTTCATCTGCAATTTTTCTGCAGAAAATTAGCGATCTCAGACCACCCGCCACCCCACCTGGTCCCTTACCCGCCCTGGCAGACCTGGTGATAAAGACTTGTTAATGTATTTTCTCTTCATACAAAATTTTTTTAATGTGCCTTACGATCACTTTTTTTTTTTTTTTTTTGTGTGTGTGTGTGCCAGCCAGCTCTTAGTCTATTTTAGCACTGCGGGAAATGCGCAAAACAGCAGAAGGAATTGTTAAACATTTGGAGATTTTATTATTATTTGAAATTCAAAATGTAAAGTATTCTAAATGCTAAAAATTGAAATAGGACGCACACACACACACACACACACATCTCATCCTTCCCTACCATCTTCCATTTCATCCACAGGAAGGTGTTTTTTTTCTTTCTTGAGCAATCACGATTGCTAATTGTTTTCACTTGACTTCCCTTGACGTTCTGGTTCTTTTTTCAACCCCACCGTCCTCTGCTGGAGCGACTCCTGTGGCCCTGAGCATTGTCCCCCTGTAGCCGCTTCTCCTGGTCGGTGCCGTCCATGTATGTCCTACAAACACGCTCGCTCACGCCAATCTGCACACACACAAGCCTACACAAACACATAAACAACTAGACACACGTAACCGCCCAAGAGGAGGCTTGGAGGGACAAGAGCCGTTTCTAGAAACAAGTGAGTAGAGTAGTAACCAATGAGTAGGGTCCTGTCGCAACTCGTGATTACGAAAAACATAATTTGAATTCAAAATTTCAGAATTCAAATTAATTTTTTTTAATTTGATTTATTTTTATTTTATTTTATTTATTTATTTATTTATTTTGGTGGATTTAGTCACTATTACAGTCATAACTGAATCGATCATTTCGTAACAAGTGTATAAGTCCTATTGATTCTCGTAATACTTACGCCCTTTTTGGAATAATTGATTCAACTGTTTGCGGGAATGCTTCATTCAGTGGTCAGAAGTAGCGCATTACAAGTAGCGACGCTTTTGTAGTACCTACATTTTTTAGTAGTATGTAGTGCAGCGCACTACTTAAAAAAAAAAAAAAAGTCGAGTTGCGAGTAGTGCGAAAAAAAAAAAAAGTTTGTCGCGAGAAAATTCTGGAAACTACTTTTAAATAAAATTCATTTAAAAAAAAAGGACGAAAGAAATAAGGTTCATACGAATTTGACTATTATAAATTTTACGCGAGTACATCAGCGGATGCAATTAAAAATAAGACTCATAAATATTATCTGCACACATGTAATTTTAAACCATTGTTAGGCGCTGTATTTTCCCCCAACAGGTGTAATTGACGGCGAGTGTAAAGTGATGTAACTCACAAAACGCTGCGTTTCATATCTGGGTGAATATTGGTCGTACTAACGACAAACTTTTTGTGTTAGAGTTATTTTTTAATAGAGAATATTTCTCTAAATATAAGTTAGGGGACATAAGGCCAATAAAAAGTTAAATTTTTATTTTTTGACTAATTTTTGTACTGCCTTCAAACTTTTAATTTCCTAACTCTGCATCTGATTTCAAACATTTTTACAATTGGAAGTATGCATTTAGAACTAACGGTTGTGAAAATAGAGGTTTCGAAGGTTAAACGGGAATACCCTGTACTTGTTTTATACCATTGTAGCTGACTTCTAGAAACTGGCCGACTACTGGTGCACTTACCTTGTTCAATGGTAATTATACTAAAAAACGGCAGAAACCACTCGCACTTACATAACCACATAAATTGCGATATTTATTTTCCAAAGCCTAGGGGAAGGAAATTTCTCCCAACCATCTTTATGGACTTGAATGTCCGCGAAAAAAATTTCGAGCATGAACATGCCGCTAACGTAGCCGACAGAAATTCCCCTCAACATTCCAATAGCCCTTACCGCTGCTGATAGCCAAACGTAGACTCACCTCCCAACCAGCAAGGGCGGAGCCAGGTTCTGGTTTTGCAGAGTCGGTTCCGGAAGAGAGGATGGTCATAAATTTAATTTCTGGCGTAAATAAGAGTCTGGGGCGAATTGGTTGAAATAGTTCCCAAAGCGCAACTGTGGGCCATTTTTTGTCCCTTAAAGGAAATTCATGACTCCCATGACTCTCCCTCTGGATCGACGTCTGTCAACCAGCCGAGAAGAATTCTGTTCCAGGACTTGCAAGCGCGTGATTTCAACTATCATAGCCGCCCACAAGACACTTCAAAGGACTGAAAATACCCCATGATGGTCAAAGAAATTCTTGGCCGCACTGTCCTAATACTCAACTTTATAAAAATCATATTTTTTATTGTCATTCTATACTGGTTAAACTCTACAACATAGACCTAAACCTCACAGACGATAAAATGCTCTAATTACCAAAGATCTTTGCTATTGACATAGCTGTTTTGGACGTATTGACGTAATTTGAATTCTCTGTACTAACTGGAGAAGACAACAGCATTTTAAGTATTGGCACTGAAAACGAATCAACATTGGCTTCTATCTGAGAACTATTTGTGTTATAGCTCAATTACTATGCTTTAGATATTAACGATAGCGTAATCATGTTTAATATGTAATCATGTAAAGGCGACCGCTATTTAATGTCTGGTTATTATCGATTACTGTTTTACTGAGTACTTTTTTTTTTTTTTTTTTTTTGCAGTTGAACATTAGCAGTATGAAAAATTGTACTGACAAGAGAAAATAAATTAATCATGCCTAACTTTGACTTACTCGATCATCGGCTATTATTTATGTGAGGATGACAGACAAAGCATCTGATGAATAATGTGAGCAATTTATTAGAGACCTCGTACAAGCAGAAATTCATACGCAAATAGAAGCAATATCTATTTTTATGTACACAACTGTGAATGTTAAGGACATAACACTGGAAAAATCCTTTTCATCATGAAAACAGTCAACAACAGTCTCGCTGGCAAGCGAATGAAGTAGTTCTCCTTATTAACAATGTCTTTTGTTTGCCGCGAATGTATTTCAAGATGTGGAGGATTCTTCGGGGGGTGTTATTTTCTGAAGAATGCCTTTGTTGCCGTCAAGAAGAACATAATCACCTGTAAGAAAAACACGAAAAAACTCAATGCAAACGTTTTTCAATTTTCTCCTAAAATTAGTTTATTTTACTTGATGATCTTCTGGAAAAGACCAACTCCCCGAAGGCACTGGAAGAAAACTATCAGAAATTCAATAGAACTGCAAAAAGTATCATGTTTTGAATTGAGAAAACACAACGTGTTGAAAGAAACGTCACTTCTGCTTTCATTTGATGACAGTTGACCTTTGTGCGATTTTCACCGACGAAAAAGGCAAAAAATGATTGTTGTTCTTTCCAAGTTTTGTCATGACGATGAGACGATCACTTGGTACTTCGTCAACAAGAGTGATGCTTTGAATTATTCACATATGTGAAGAGGGTAACATTTTAATCTAATATATAAAAATCTCCTACCACGGTTTTATGTTTGAACTCCTCCGAAACGGCTCGATCAATTTTTACGAAATCTAATATATGAAAATCTCCTGTCACGGTTTTATATTTGAACTATACCGAAATGGCTCGGCCGATTTTTATGAAATTTTTTCTGTGTATTTCGTAGGTATGAGAATGCGTCGTAAAGTATATGTCATACCGCTAGGTAATCAGGATCTCCCTATTCAGAACTTTTTTTTGAAAATCATTGTAAAAATTATTGTTGAAAATCATAGTAAAAATCATTGAAAAAACTATTGTTAAAAAATATTGTAAAAGCCTTGCTTAAATTAACAGCAAACATTTTATTTGTAGACAAACAGAAGACGGCAACAAAATTTTTTAAAACCATTGAGAGTTTTCCGAAGTTTTGCCAGATCGTCGCGTCATTTTGACATTTTATTCGGCATTTGTTTTGTGCCACAAAGCAGTTCATGCCAAATTTTGAACGATAATAAAATTTTGTCTATTTGTGAGTGTGTATTATTCTTAATTGAGAAAATGAATGTTTTTTTTTTTTTTTTTAATCGGTGATCATCGTCTACAGCGCTCCATTCCTCTTTCTGTCAAAGATCTCATCTCCGCAAACTTACAATACATTTGTTATTTTTTAATTAACAACCAAAATATTCACAAGAAAATATTTATGTAGCAGAACAATGTTTGCTGGGTCAGCTAGTAGGAGTCTTGCGATGCAAGCTTTTGCAGAAGTCTCATTCAAATAAGCGGAATACCGGCATCAAATCTTTACTTTTCCCCCTCATTCAGATAGATACGTCTTATCTGGACGTTTGAAAATTCCATACAATCCGTGGTCGGACAGTACATCATATAAATACATAAGTATCATATAAATACATCATATCAAATACAAAATTTTATCTTCAGTTTCAGTTCCATTTTCTAATTTACAAGATATCAGTGTTCACAATGAGTGTGACTTACTGTTCCTATAGTCCTTAGATATACACTTTTTCGTCAGTCTATCCTTCTTTCCATATGTCTCTTAAGAGTGGACTAATATTTAATTTATGCATGCAAGTGTTGAATCGTATGGGCAATCATGTGTTTGACCATTTTTCTTCAATCCGTTCGGTACAAGCAATTATTGCATTTGCCTATTCACTGTCGAATCCTAGTTCTAAAGAATGTTGCTGATTACGTCAGTGACCAGCCACCTTTTGAAATAATACACTCAAACTACGAGTATAATGCCCCAGAAAGGGTCACAACAAGGGTTCTCAACCTTTTAGGCTCTGCGCCCCCCTCTGTACACTGACGGGAACTTACGCCCCCCCCCCTGTCAATACGAGGGTCAAGTCGAAATTTGAAACTGAAGCAAGTTGAGACAGCTGAAGCAAGTCATTAAATAAAGATAATGATAATTTCGTAAACAAATTTAATATTACTACTCATAACTTTGTTTTGAGTTTTATTAGAGCGTAGGAAATTAAAGAACTGAGTGCAAATAAATTGGAGCCAATCTAGGACCTAGATGAGGTTGATTATCAACATCTAGCAGTACTAAAATTTACAATGCTGAAAAAGAACATGTAAAAGTTGACTTTTGTAACCATTGAAAATCATTTAGCCACGCTGGCAAATAATTTTAAAAAGTATTTTCTTACTGACGACAAACTGATAGCAAGTTACGAGTGGGTTAGAGATCCATTTCATAAGTTTCTCCATTGATGAGGAAGAAAAATTCATAAATTTTATGACCAATGGCGAAACCAAAAGACAATTCAATAATAAATCACACTTTGAATTTTGGTCAGGAGTAAAAGATTCCTTTTCCACTCTAAAAATAAGGGCATTTCGTTACTATTTTCAATATTCTACTTTTGTGAAACAGGACTTTGATTTGAGACTTCTTTGAAGACAAAATATAGATCTCGGCTAAATATAGAAACAGGACTGAGTGGCTATTTCCAATATTAAGACTTCCGTCGAAAAACTTGATTCTTCATTACATGCCCAAGGAAGTCACTAATAATTACAAAATTTCCTTTTAATTTGGTATGCTTTTATTAAGTAAGTTTTGATTCAGAAGTCGTTTACTTTAATAAGATAATTATTAAATATGTTGAGATGCATTTTGTTTTCCATTTGTATGTCAACTTTTCCTTTCAATCAGTTAAGCAATTCTTCTAAATAATGTTTTCTCTTAGATATTTTCGCGCCTCTCCCCCCTCGAGTGTGCTAGTGCCCTCCTAGAGGGCGTGTCCCGCAGGTTGAAAATCACTGATCTACAATCCAAATCATTTCACAAAGTAGAGAATTTTATTCGAAATGATTTTATTATTTCAGATATATTGATCGATCGATAGATAGATAGATAGATAGATATAGACATAAATTAATACATAGATATAGATAGATAGATAAATGATACTAGGTAACATATCTTCTAAATATATTATTTGAATTACCGACGTATTTACCTGTCTGAAATTGCCTGGTGGCTCCATGCAAACCTGCAACGCAAGGTAGCCCGTATTCACGACTCACCACAGCGCCTGAAAGACAAAATGAGAAAAAGGAGCCGTTATTTTAACTCTCTGGCGGTTTGACATACGAGCGGAATTTCACCTGGAAAAGGTCACCTTGGGAACATGGCTATCTGCTCGAAATGGTCAATACTTTTTATCTTGAAATTCCCTCCCCCTTTCGGAAGGAGATAAAAAGCACTTTTAATCCCTTTTGACCAGGACGTGCTGTCAAAGCTCAACCCCTTTCTTTTCAACGCGTGTCGCAGGGAAGAGTGGAACTCCTCCAGACATGCTGTCAAGGTCCGTCCCGCCCATTTCTCCCCTCAACACGTGTAGCAAACGAGTTGAATTCCTTTCAGCCAGTCGTGTTTTACTAATCACAATTTTCTGTAATATTTATGAAGTAATAATCTAGATTTTAAATCTCTGGAATTGCTATCTCCTACTACTGCTCTAAATTACTATTCACATATTTTATTATTGAATGTAACTACTCATATTCAACATTTATAAAACAATATTTGGAACAAGTTATTTCAATATGAAATAGCTAAATGCATTTAGTTATGATTGTAATGTTTTGCATAACCTGAAATGATACGTAATAATAAAAAGCAATAAAGGAATTCCCTCCCCCCTTCCGCGCAACAGCAATTCGTTGTTTTTCTTTTAACGCTGGGGGAAAAAAGCACTGCAAATTTATACATCTATGCATATTTTTTACATACTATGTTTGTATATGTATATTTTTTTCTTTATTTGTGCATTTTTATGTTTCGAATCTCGCCATATTTGAGACTAAGTGATCGTAATAGCGGTATACCTAGACTTGCCTTATTTCCGAAATGTTCAACCAGGCCCCCCCCCCCACCGTGGGTATTTCAAAAGGCACACACCCCGGCTGGTTTTCAGAGTGTTTTAGAAGGTAGTTTATTCTCAATGCTATGGATAAATGATTACTAATTATCAGCCTAAACCAGAAATAATAAATGATACATGACGCAAGCAGATACATTTAAACAATTTATTTTGTAAACGTTAATCTTTTGAAGTTACTTCAGCAAGAAATGAGGAATTGAATTTTGAACAATATTTACTTGTTTATTGCATTGGCTAGGACTTTTTTAGAAAGTCTTTTTTGTTTTAAATCTTTTTGTAAAATTCCTTACAAGCAAATCCGATAGTAATTTTATAGCTCATAAATTACAAATCTGTACCTCAGAGCTAAACTAACGTGATTCACATACGCTACTTTACAGGAGAGAAAAAAATATGTCATGTGAGTGCAATTTTCGAAAATATGTAAAATATCCGATATTTTCAATCAACGCAAACTAATGTCTTCAAAATAGTAAATGCATCCTCAAATCACTCTTTATTTATTATTATAATGTGCAGACTTAAAATTAAGGTTTCTTTAATTATTCATATCTAATACAGTGCAGAACCTTTTATCCGGGAACCAAAAAACCGGGAAACCAGAAAATTGGCAAATGTTTGCAGATTTTCCCGCCATTATTTAAAAATACGCATTTTCGGCAATTTTTGAAAAATTAAGTTTTTTTTTTTTTTTTTTGACATACCTAAAAGAATATGAACTGTTTCTTAATAAATATCATATTACTTACGTAAAACTGGGGAAAATGTTTACAAAAACGAACTTTAAAGGGACCTTTACGCGGGGCAAAATTTCCGAAATATTTTCTTGAATTAAGAAGTACACTCTTAAGTCAGAAATTTTCGTGTTTTATTCTAACTGAAAAGTAAAGAAATGAAGAAATGAATATTGTCGAATTCTAATGCAATATTTTATTGTATGGCCTTTAAAATTAAAGCCGTTTAGAGCGTCAGTGTTGTTAGCGAAATTGCGGGAAACGCCGAAAACCAGATTCGCGAATTTTCTGGATAGTTAATTGTGGAATCTAGAAATTGTTAAACGCAAGACTGTAATAATACTGCAAGAACTCATAAATCAAACTGCTATTGATATTGCAAAAAGCAATAGTTATCAATAACCACCGTAATCGCAAGCACAAAATCTTTATAAAAAATTTAAAAACAAAACGCGTTAATGAAAACAAATTTTTTCATACAGAATATCAGGAAAATCGCACATTTCCGTTCAAAAACTTGTTTCTAGCCCTTCCTTTCATTTTTTTTTTCGTTTTAAATATCGAAAAGTGGTGGTTTATTTCTTTTTCAGATTGAATGTGAGGGTCTCAGGTCTTATGAACAACTTGAATTTTTTTGGTGTTTAAATTATTCTTTCACTAGTAGTTTTTAATATTTCGACACTATTTATAAGCAATTCTGAACTGTTTTATTCTTATTTTAATATGTATTACTATTTATTATAGTAATTTAAGTTTTATAAACAATCGGCCAACAGATTTTTAGCGATTCAGAAAACCGGGAAATTCAGATATCCGGGATAGCGATGGTCCCGAACTTCCCGGATAATTGGTTCTCTACTGTATTCCATTTTACATTTTAGTCAATTTTAATACAGTTAATATAGCGTTAGCTGTTTTACTCATTTGTCTTCTGTTAGCTACTTTTACACAGTTATATGATTCAGAAAAAAACAATATGCAACAGTCAGGGGCATAGTCATAAGACATTTTCTTTTGTTCCAACCAATGGTTAACATTTAATTAGGTACTTTTAATATGCATTAAAATTGTTACATTACTAATAATTTTATGAATAAAAAAAAATACATTATTTTGTTATATTAATGTGTAATAATACATCACAAAACTATAGTGCATAACTTTTTAGGTATTTTTAATAATAAATGAGCTATATTACTATGATTAATATAATTTTTATACTGAAAATACCGTAGTTGGAAAAATAAATATCGAAAATATCAAAATATCATGATATTTTCAGAACAAATATCGGATATATATTGGCGAACCCTAGCAGTAATAAACAGAAAATTCAAATTTTTGGACTTACGTCAGTCTGGCTACGAGGTACAGAAATGAAAAATTTATTATTTTAAATAATCCTTCACGGTTAATTATTTTTATATTTTTTTGGTCATCTGTAATGAAACTTATATTTTACCGAGACGTGAAGTAAACTGGCCGGGACACTGGATTTTGAATGAAAATCGGGACTGTCTAGGATCCCGTTTGAAAATCGGAAAACAAATACTAAATCCAACATTCACTGAATTATGGCGTATTTAACAAAGCTATTATTAAAGAAACACTGACAATCACATGGGATCTAGTATGGGGCGCCTCGATGAGAGGCTCAGAAGGACAGTGTAACCTCCCCAAAAAATTCTCATTTGAAAAATGTGGAAACATTATTGCAACATTGAGATTCTTCTTTCAAATTTTAAAAATTGTTTTTAATGATGCATAATGTTGCTTCTCATTAGATGTTATGTAAGTATGATATAATGTGCATGCTCATGTTTATCATTTGGAAAAAGTAGAACTTCATTCGAAAATTTGAGAATCAACCTCCCCCCCCCCCTCTCATTTTATTTCGGAGTGCCCCTGCTAGTAGTTAAGACCTAAGTGACCGAACTAGGTATCAAATCAAAGTTATGAAAACACAATTAAAGCAAAAAATAGTAAACAACGAAATACTTTTAAATTATAGTGGTAAAAAAAAAGTCGCAGCAAAAAAGTTGTTAAAATAATTTTACGAATTTTCATCCCCGTAAAAGGTTTATTAATTAGTATGAAGCATGAATTATGATGATTTTTCTATAAAAATCAAGGTTTTATAATTATTTTTGCTTAATTTGTTCCAAGGAATTGAAAGATCATATGACTTGTATCAAGCAATCGCACAGATTAAATAGTGATTTGAGATAAATATCAGGCTTTGGGCAAATTGAGATCAATGAAAATTCTGGATTTGTTGCTTAATAAAGTACAAATAGTTAAGCTCTGCTGAAGTTTTATTTTAATTATAAAACGGTTTAAACCTTTATTTATTTTTCTCTATTTATTATTATTCCTTTTTTTACATAAAAGAATAGTTATAAATTCTCACTTAACCATTTCCCCATTTCCATCTTCCTACAAAATACTGTAGATCTTAAGCAACTCCATAGAAATTTCCGTTACTAAGAGTCAGGTCCCATTCTTCTGAATTTCTTCCCCCTCTGAATGAAAAAAATTCCGAGGCTCTTTATTTTTTATTGAAAAGAAAAAGCTACAAACGATTCAATTTTTGATTTTTTTTTTGAAAACTATTCATTTTTATATACTTTTCCATTTTTAATAACAATAAAAAAAAATATTATTATTGTTCTTTGCTAACAACTGAAGTTTTTTTTTTTTTTTTTTTTTTTTTTGTATAAATGTTAACACAATAGCCGCCTGGTGTGCAAAATTTTTGCTCCTACTATATATTGTGTATTTAGTTTTTTTTTACTTATACAGAATTGAAATTGTATGCTAAGAGATAAATGTTTGTTTTTCTTTGTGATTAAAATAATTATAAGCTGAAGTATTAGACAGAATCGGTGAATTTAAAATGTTTCTGATATTAATGATTGAAATTTGCGACCAAAACCCAAGGCCAATCAGTTAGAGTAAATAAATTTGAAAAAATATCCCTTTTTTTTACATTTTTTATAATGTGTTTTGAGTACAACATCTGCCTAAATGTGCGTAAAACGCGACGTAAGTGCACATAAAAGTTGAAAATTGATCTTTTACGAGTACTCTTTGGTTTTTTTACAGCATTGTGATTTTATAAATTAAAGTTCCTAAATTATATGTTAGTAGCGAATAAAGCCGTAGCTATAAATTTATTTCCAAAAGGATACTTAGTTTGTTTTCGTTCAATTTGAAATCTCACGGCTTTTATTTATTAATTTATTTGAAATGTAATTGAATGTCATTGTCGTCGATTAAATTATGTTGCATCCATTTACAGCACAATCATTAATTTAATGTAAATTTTAAGCTTAGAAGAAAGAGAAGTGGATATTTCATTCTTGGAATCAAGTTTTGCTTTTAGCAGATGGAGGTTTGCTTAGAAATCTTTGCGTTGATAAGAAGGATGCACTGAACCTTGAAACCCCAACCTGATGAAAGGGTATTGTTTGCATGTGTGAATACAGAAGGTGGGCCCCTGCGCTCCGGGGTGCCGCTCTCAGGAGAGGGGAAAGGAAACGCAGGATTCTACGCCTTGGACCGTTTGACAACGAAAATTTAGTGTCAGAAAAATACGTGTAAAACGCTAGCGACGTGATCTTGCTACGGCGTGATAAGACGTGCAAAACCGCCGGTAAGTTAATGTGTTTTTTATGAAAGATTTAAAATAACAAAAATGTGAACAATGTAAATACAATATTCTGTCAAAAAAGTTCAAAGGGATACAGTGCGGCGCAAAAGTTTAAGCATAACGCAAATTTTTGAATAAAAAGAAAACTATTCAACGCAATGCTTTCAAATTTCTACTGTAAATGGCTACTATGATCCTAAATGTGTGTCTGAAACTTTGAAAAGTACCGTAACGAAATTCAGAAAGTACAATCGACATTTTTTTGACTTTCGCAAAAGTTTATGCACAAATCAGATTTTATGCAAATATCTCTTGAAACGTGATGCGTGACGAACCAGTGCGGTTCGTTTCAGCGAATTTTAAAGTGTAGCAATGGCTTAACGTGTTATCAAGACGCTAAATTTCTTTGCAGTTCTCGCCTGAAGAAGTTGCAAAAGTCTTGAAGCTGAAAACCGAAGGTAAATCTGTTATGGAAATTTTAGTGATTTTAACTCTGTCTAAACGTGGTATTTATAATGTTCTGAAAGGTGGAAAACCATTCAATCCTGCGAATCACTCAGGAAGGCCGAGAAAAACTACCTTTAGTGAGGATAGAAGAATTAAAAGTATGGCTGTAATTGAAAATGTGTCGATCGAAACTCGAATTGGTTAAAAAAATGTCACGTGACACCATATGCAGATGAATAACCGAATCAGGATTTATCAAAAAACAAAAGTTAGATCATTAACCTTTTTTGAAAAAGTGTCACAAAGAAGCAAGACTGCAGTGGGCAAAGCACCACATGCATTATATTGACGAATGGATTAGTCTTATATTTTCAGATGAGAAAAAAATGGAATTTAGACGGTCTAGATGGGTTCTCATACTAGTGGCGTGACTTGAGGAAAGATCCTAAGTACACATTCAATAGGCAACAAGGTGGAGGCTCGCTCATGGGTAAAGGGCGCTTTTTGCTTCAACAGGCAAACTTCTCTTGGCTTTATGAAGGGCAGAAAAAATTCAGAAATGTGTCAAAATATCAAAAGCGAGCATTTGTAAACCGTTTTGTGAAGTCCTAGGTGACCCAAATAGGACTTTCCAGTAAGACAACGCTTCAATACACACTTCTAGTAGTACAAAAGAATGGGTTGCATCTCAAAATAGAAGTGCAATCAACAACCAGCACTAAGCCCAAATCTCAATCCGATAGAAAACATCCTCTTACGTGACGTATACCAGAATGGGAAGCAATATTGCTCTGTACAAGAGCTCAAATCAGCAATCGAGGAAGTTTGATACAGATTCACTCCTGAATCCTTCCATGATCTCGTACTATCAATGGAAAACTGCGTATTCGAGCTCATCAGATGCAATGGTAACACCATAGACTATTAAATGACTTTTATGCTTTCGAAATGTAAATATTTTGTTTTTGTGCCTAAACTTTTGCGACAGCAAAATTAATTTTTTTAATGAAATCTTATTTTAATTTCTCTAAATTATTGCCAAATTAGAAAACTTAATTTGGAAGCTAATTGTTTAAATGCAGTAAAAATTTCAAAGCTCTATTCGGTGTGTACTTTTCTTTTTTTCAAACTATTTCAGTTGTGCTCAAACTTTTGAACCGCACTGTATTTGCGGGGCATTTTACTGGTAGGCAGGTGCGTTTTTGTTGATGTCTTGTGCCAGTTAGGCTGGTAATTTGAGGGGAGGGGGGTGCGCTGTTTCACTTTTAAAAGCGTAATCTGGTGCGAAGGTCGACTTCCACAGTATGTATTGTCCGTTTTTCACGAGAAGGCACTTCGACACGCCTCCTTGAACGTAGAGTTTCATTTTTGGCGGGGGTGATCGGTAAGCTATCCATGCACTTCTAAATGAGACAATCAGACAGCCTTAATTTGGGCGTGCATTTTAATGTGCAAAAAAGTGTTAGTGTCCTTTACATCACTTGCTTCACTTGTCTGTTGTCATTTTATTTATTCTTACATTTTTAAAACGGTTGCTTTTACAACAAAATGCTATGATCCGAATATACCTTCTGCCGAAACAGCGAAATAGAATCATTGGATACCACGTGATGAAGAAGGAGTCAAGTGCCTTCTTGTGGAAAACGGACAATATACACATGCCATAACCCGGTCATAGGGTAGCCAATCATTAATAACACATTCACACAAGGCAAAAACAGGAGAGAGAAAGCACATCCATTTCCCAGCCGGAATTCAAACTCAGAACCTCCTCCTCTGCAGTCAGACTTCTCTGACCACTAGATAAGGCGATCGGCGCCATGTGGGTTTATGTGGTTGAACTGCAAAAGTCAGACCGATTTGATCAACAATGCTTATTACAAGCAAGGAAATAAGCTCTCTTCATTTGTTATTGGAAAAAAAATATGGGTTGTTTGTTATGATCATCTTACCACGAAACCATACGATGATGTAATAATGAAAAAAAAACAAGCAAAGAGCAATCAAAAGATCATAGCAAAACTTGCCCTGTGATGACTTAAAGTTTTTTTTTTTTTTTTTTTTTTTTTTTTTTTTTTTTTTTTTTTAAGTCACAAAATTTAGCATGTTTTGGTGAGAAGTTGAAGACATCTTTTATGCACCTTGAAGACGGATCGATTTTATTCTATGTAACCGGTGAAGTTTACTTCTCGCCAAGTCTTTAAAATTGGAGATATTCTTAAAATTAACTTTAAGGCTTTTTATCTCGATAACTGGGAGACAAGAGCAAATGATTTATGCGTCTAGAAATGTCTAGGTATATTCTTTAGATAGCTTTCTACCTCATTTTCATTATTTCACTTTTCGTTGGTTAGGAATAAATCTCAGAAATTGAAATATAGCTCAGCAGCTCAGCATCCGATATCTGCCCGCTCAAACCAAGTCTTAATCTATACATAACTTTTAGCCATACAGACGACACCACGCTCCAATGTTTGATATCCACTATCAACTTTTACAATCGATCAATATTTTTATGCTATAGATATCAACAAACAGCAATGGTTTAGTTTGAATAATTAAGTACATAACTAGTGCTGATCATGACTCTTTTGGACTGACCAATAGTGATTGCCGAAAACCGTCAACTGAGAAAAGTGGAGGGAGGGGGGATAACTACTCAATCGGACACAATTTCTGCAGAATGCAATCAGTTTCATCCATGAAATAATAGTACTGTCTGACCACGGATTGTATGGAAAGACAAACATCCGTTTTACAGCCGGAAATGGACGAATCTATTATTTTTTACTGATGTCAGGTTTTGCAAAAGCAGAATCTCATTCAAATGAGCGGAATACGCACATCAAATTTTTACTTTTCCCCCTTATTCACATAGATTCGTCTTATCTGAACATTTGAAAATTCCATACAATCCGTGGTTGGACAGTACAATGATACTCTCTATGAAGAACATTTAAAAAAAATGTATGTTTACCATGTGAGATCAAACCACCGAGTTCTGTCACCACCCCTGAAAGCATCGGGAAGTAGGGCGACCAACCGATATCTGTGCTGTATGTCACCAGAATCTCACGGGGCTATGATAAGAAAAAAAAATTTAATTTGCCATTGCGAAGCAACATAATTATGTAAATTAATTTTTAAAAAAGCACTAAAATACTTTTAGTTGAGCTGCTTCCTCCAACGTAATGGCGACGCGGACAAACCCTTTTGTGACACCTTGACTGACAGGAATGCCTGAAAATTAAAAATGAATTATATGAAAAGTAGGAACCATAACTTTGACACGAACTAGTGAGAATACGTTGGCACACCCTTTGCTTGATAGCTAGAGCTTGTTGGAAATGTATAGTCACTTATTTTTTCTAAATTGGTAGCTACAATAGCTACCAATATGTACTCTCTATTTAAGTACGATTTACTTTTAAAAACTACCCTCGAAAATTACCTTTTAGCATAAAACCATCCCCAGTTGCTTCAGTTTCCATTGGACCTTTGTTAATCTGAAAATAATATTAATAATAATTAATCAAGATTTCAACACAGAAAAAATAATTTTCCTGATAATATATCGCACCCCGGCAAAGAAAGTGATTTAACTCAAAATTTGAGAAAAACGTACTAGCAGTTTATTTAAAATCTAAATTTAAATAAATGTCTGCACTGTCTTTCTTGCTACAAAACGCGCACAAAGTTAGTACTAATCTGTTGCGTGATGGCGTAAAAATAATACTATCAAGAGTGACACATCATTATATTTTCATAATTTAGAGGAAACATTTTCGAACTTTAAGTATGGCATTTTCAATTTAGACTAGAAGGACTAACCATATAACATCAAATTATAAAATTTTATGCGAATGGTAATATTTGAAACTAAATCGTTTTAAACTACTGTTGGGTAAAACCTTCGCTTTCTCGAATGATTTTTTTTTAATTTCGTCAGCCTTCTTGCCGAGATGTTTGCCTTTTCACATTTGTAATATGTATAAACCTAGTTACAAGTGTAATACTCGTGCAGAAGTAGGAGGTTCCGTAGGATTTCCCTCGGAAAATTTCTAAACTGTAATTCGGAAAAATGCAAAAATGAATGATGCTAGGGAAGAGGAGTTTTAGGGCCCTACTCATGAAAAATTTCCAGTTCCTACATCTTCCCAAATTTTTAAGCACTTGGAAAGGAAACTTTTTTTTTTTCAAGTAGTTTTCATTTTTCAGGAACGAATCATACAATTTTTCGGGAGTTTGAGCCCCAACTAAGCAGGGGTCCTAAGCTATAGCTTGTTTAGCTTATAGGTAAAGCATGATTTACAACACTGATTTGCTGCAGGCTTGTTCCTTTCATTTTATTATGCAATATAATTCATTTTTTCGGTTACTTTCTTTTTATTTAGAAATTAAGATTTTGCAGATAGAGTGGGAACATAAATGTGTCTTAAAATAGAAAAATTACTTTCACAAATATTTTTTGATCAAAATTTAAAGTGAGGATAAAACTATATGTATCACTTGATTCTGTGTAAACGCATGAAAGAGACAACAGATAAGTTTAATAAATATCTTGAGGGTTTTTTTTTTTTTTTTTTTTTTTGAATATTTTCCCCCTGTTGATTCTTGATATATCAAACTTTTATATTGACTTGTATTTTTAATAATTAGTTTTACTCTCGACTAATTAACTTTTTGAATTTATTTTAAAAATACAGTGAATATTTTTTACAAATGACAAAAATCTTTCCATTTTTTTCTCAAACGTTTCTGTCTTCCCAAATAACTAAAGTCTCTATTATATTATCTGTTATAAAAAGATTCGTTAATTATTTTCTTTAAGAGTAAAAAAGACTAAAAAATAGCAGACAGAATGAATTTATTTACTGGTATTGGAAATCCTTTCATTGTCTCTGGGAATATGTAATCATTCAGTTCAGGATACCTTCTTCGTCTGTGGCTGGCCCTGAAATAGCGCAAAAATAACGAATTTAAAAAATAATGAATAAAACCATTTCGTGAAAATACTTTGAAAGTTTTCTATGTGGCACTTTTAGAGCACCCATGTGCCCATTTAAGGATATTGCCCTATTTGACCTCGTCAAGCAACACATGTTACAGCCAAATGAGTTAGCCCAGAAGGGTGTGCTTTGGCTAGAAAATATTTGTTTATGACGTATTGGCAACAGCAAGGTATAAAAACGATTCGCGAAGTTTGATAGTTTGTTTTTAAAAGCGCAAAAGCGCATGCCTAGTTTTAGCTAGTGTTAGTATCTTAAGAATGTTAATATTTATAGACTCCAAAACCTTTTTAATCAACGAACTCACTACAGTAACAACGAGCCTCGTATTCTTATGAGTAACAACATGAAAGTTCAACTTACTTGGCGATGATGCTAGGCGACCGAGTTTCTAAAAGCTCTTTGATTTCATCTACGGTCATGAAGAACAAGAGATCCCCGTCTGGAATACGCCCTTCTGATACCATGAGTTTCGCTAGACGACAGTAACCTTTTCTCCAAGCATCCACTCCACGAATTAAAACAGACTGGAGGAGAAAGGTAAAAAACTATCAAAATTTAATAAGTCACAAGAGATGTGAATCTATAATGTGCATTTTTTCTATTTGAGCAAGAAAAAACTAGGGCTGCGGAGTCGGAAGAAAAATGGCGGATTCCGACTCCTTGCTTTTCAAACGTTCGACTCCGGCTTTATTTATTTATTTTTGTTCCAATTTTCCCTCCTTGTGGGAAAGGGAGAAAACCCCTAAACAGAGATGCAAATATTAATTCCTTTTGAAGCAATTTTTGCGTTATATTTTATTGTGAATCTAAGATGCATTTTGAAATTGCGTTTGAAATTCAGTTTGAAAATCGACTTCTCCAATAGTTGCGATTTCAAAAGTGAGCTAATTAAAAGTTACTTAAAATTTTTTTTTTTAAAAAACTGAAAAGGAATTTTCTTCACTTTAATGTTTAACAAATAGATGTTGATCAAAAAAAGTGCTTTCAATCTTTAAAGCTGTAACTTGAGAGAACAAATGCTATTTTGATAAATTGAAGAACCTTTCTTGAGAGGGGGCGGTCAGCCTCGGGTGATACCCATCTGGTGGGTGACACCCCAAGTTAATTTCAGAGTCTATAAAAATACTTAAATTCTGAAAAATTTCTTTGATAATTCTTACATTATATTTCATCTATAAAATTTCAATGAAAATAGGGTACCATATTAGGGAGAGAGGTCGGGTGTATGTACGTCTAGTCTAGAGCAATTTTACACAAAATGCGACGGTATATAGTTTTGTACGAATAGCTTTTACCTATATTTCTTTTTCGCTTAATTTTTTAATTTTAATTTTATTGACTGCTTTAGAATTAACCTAAATAAGATTTTAAGGTCAACTGCAATTATTGAGTACTGTAAACAAGAAGTCATATTCTTATTCTATTTCATACTTTTTAGTGAGAACCAAGCTTATAGACAAACTCTTTAGATTTAAAAAACAGATATATTATATCGGAACTTTTAGGTTTCCGCTTTCGCACTAACACTTATTTGAATTTTCCGAACACCCTCAGGAGCTAAAAAATCATCAAAAGCTGTACTTACTTGTTATTTTTAGATTAATCCTAGAAAAGTTCAGTTTTAATCCAATAGTGTACTTCATTCAATGTGAAAGACATAGAAGGTCACGCAGAGATGCAACCTATCATTCGTCCGTCACATTGAAGTGGTTGAATGTATCCGGAAGCGCATGCGTCAGCAAGTCATTCTGCGATCGCTTGCTGTTTTGGCACCCCTGTCTACGATTGTCTGCTGTTTTAGCAACCCTGATCTATTTCCTGGCCAGCATGGCACCCTTGGACACCATACTTTAACTTTAGGGTGAATATATTCACACGTCTGGAACTCCTGGTTATAACAGTGAATGTTAGGCAACAAAATCCTTTGCTGACAGTTGCTATTAGTTAAAGAGAGTTAAAAAACAAACAAATTAACATACGGCGTAGGTAGCTATTAAAAAAAATTGGACAAAAAATCAAGCTAGCTGGTTGGTTGCCAATGACAGCTGTTTTCTTATTAGTAGGTCTTTATATGTTATTGGTAGTTAGTTTTTAAAAAAATGCAAAGAGAGTCAGTGATTATTCAAGAAAAAAAAGAAGCTGGAGTCGGATTCCACCTGTTTTCTAACGACTCCGACTCCACAGGAAAAAGGATAAAAATAAAAGTAAACTTTACTGAAACAAAACTTTTGTTTCTCGTGCTGTCGGATTTTTTATGTTTAAATAATGCACTGGTGGAAAAAAGCTTTTAAATAATCCTCTTTTAGAAGGTTTTCATGTATACAATGGGCATCGGAAGTTGATTCCGATCAAGTTCTTTGAAACAAATCCGACTCTGCTATAACAAGACTTGTGAAAAATTCAAATCTCTGATCTGAATTCCTAAAAAATAAAGGAGGCAAAATTGGTAATGAAAAATGAACAGCTAAACTTTTTCCTACTTTTGATGCTTCCCTATTCTGAACTCCTTTTCTACACGTCGGTAACAGGAACTTGAGAATCATCCTATAAAGATGTTTTGGATTAAGTACCATTACATGCACAAAAATAAATGCATTTTTCTTACTTTAAGCAAACGGAACACTGTCTCATATATTTAGTGATACAATACGTTCTATACTAATGTTGTTACATATAAGTCTCCTCTTAGCTACTTGGCCACGTTGACCGCTTATTTTAGTCTAAAGCACTCCTTACCTCCAATAATAATTTAGGTAACATTATCTCTAAATGCTAGTAATACATTCTGTACCTCAAAGCTAGAGTGATGTTAAATCCACAAATTCTGATTTTCCGCTTATTAGTGCATTGTATGTACCCCTTCTCTCTTTGGCATATGTCACGCTGTTTTTCATAAACATTCTTAAAAAAAAAAAAACCTTGCGATGTCACATTTTCCCCGTTGCATGTCTCTTTTGTCATTTATTTCCTCTTCCTTGTCACAAACTGCTACAATTTCATGAACCCCACCATAAACCATGACTTCACTCTTGAACACATTGCTTTGTGAAGTCCTTGTGCAAGTAGATATTTCCCTACTATTTGTTTACATATGCAAAGCAAAAACAATTCTCGTGCTAGCATTGGTGCCAAAAATTTGACGCCAATAGGTAAAGATCACCAATATCCCAGAAAATCGAATGCTTCCTAAAAGAAATAATACCGCAAAATTCAATAAAATTCTGTAAAAAACTATTCTTTGTAAAAATATTACTTAATCATGCCAACTTATTCAATACTACTGAGTATATGAACAAACTCCACTCGTGACGGCGAATAAATAATTAAATAATAAAGTCGCAGAAACGTAATCAAAAGGGAAAGATTTTTAAATGCCCGTAGTCACCTACGAAGCCTCATAATTAAAACGAAATCAAGAATTTCATTTCTTTAGGCTCAAGCGAGAAATGTAAACACAGAATATTATCCAGCCATTTCTTCATGCTACTATGTCGCGTGAAAAAGCAAATAAAAATGAATTTTTGCTAACTTATAAATGCATCTAAGCACTTTTTCTAGTCAACTTAGCGGGTTTGCGTTTTTGAACAGTAACACCGGGTTAAACGTCTTCAAGAGTACTTTTCACGAGCTTTCCAACCGTACCAAGTTCGAAGCACTAAAATGCATTTTCCGTGTAGAAAGAGAGGTTTAAAAAATCAATCAAAACTTAATGTTTCACGCTTCCAACAATTAATTTCAACAATGAAAAAGAGTCAAAATTAACATTTTTGAGTTTCGCTAACTAAAAAACGCTTATAATTTCTTTTCTAGTGAGTTTAGGTTATTGGATCTTGGGCACCTTGATAATTTCTTTGTTTCGAATATTTTTTAAAGACCTTTCCAACCATATCAAATTCGACAAAATTGAACCATCCATTCGCGTCGAAAGAGCTTTATAGGACGAAATTGCGTTTTTAATTAATATTTCCGTTAATTGGCGTCTGATTTCAAAAAAATTTATTGATGAGACTAAAACTCGGCAATACTGCTGAACAAAAAAGAATGAAAAAAATCAATTCACAAACAGAAGAGAAAATGGTACCGAAAGAAAACGGTTTGCCTATTAATATATAAAGATTCTGCGACTATAACAAGAAACTGATATGATCTCGGAAAAGGATATTAATACCATATCTCATTAAGCTTAGAGAATACTTTCTTAAAATGTTTCGTAATGGAGGTAAATGAAAGTAATGGTTAAAACTCCTGACTGTAAACTTAGAACAAGGTTCTTTACTCTATTAAAATTCAAAATAATAATGAAGATTGAAAATTTACCTCGTTTTACTGTTTAATTGTATATGTAATTCTGACAGAAGTTTATCAAAGTCGATATTCTTCTTTGACGATGGATCTTTGACACTGCCGACAAGATTCTGTGAAAATAGAATACTTTTAGAACCAAAAACTGATGTTAGGGCAAATTTTTAAAAGGATTATTTTATGCCACTTTGCATTATCGATATACACTCAGGAACATTGAAATAGTTCCCAAAGAAAGAAGAAAAGTACAATCGCGATATTTTGAGCATAAGAAGAGTGGCATCTGATATGCAAATGATCCAAGTTCGGTGTGTTAATGCGCATGACCGTTTACCCTATAGTTTCGGCGAAATCAGGAAAAAAGTGCTAGAAAAACCAGTGCATAATTTAAGATTTTTAAATGTTACGATTTTATCCGGATTTTTGGAGGACCTTACTGAGTGAAGGATGCCAGGTAGACGAGTTAGAAAGCGTTTCTCACGGTAAAGCATTGGTTTCCTAGGAGCGAATCGCCGACCTTCGGAGTCGCTTATCGCTAACTTGATTCTTCTGCGCATGCGCGCCCGAACTAAATCGACGTCGTGAGTGGCCACGCCGGAATCACTTGAAGCCCTGGTTTCCTAGAAGCGAAATCAACGAACTTTGCGTCGCTACTCGGCGTGACGCTGAAATCAAAGTCAAGTACACCTGCCACAGCGGAAGTTATACGATGACTTAACTTTGGTTTAAAAAAAAAGTCCCCTCTTTGCCATCTTCAAAGTAATGATGACATCTACACTGTTGTTGCTTGGAATCACCAAAAACTCTCTGGCTGTCTTTAAAATGCTTCGAAATATCTTGAATTTTAAGATACCTTTGAAGAATCAATACCAAGAGAATCTTAAGATTTCCACTTCGGCCGTTTAGTAGTTTACCAGTTTGCTACAGAAATATTTCATATCAGCGTTTTTTGCAAACGGAAAATCCGAGTAAAAGCTATTCCCGCCTGTTTTCAATTGCATCTGAAAAACAGTAACCAAAAGAATCTTGTTTTAACACCCTAAGTTCCTAGATTCTGCTACTAGATCTCTTTTTTCAGGAGTCAAAACCCCTTCATTTCTCTCCACATAGGGAAAACTACGGGAGAAAAAGAGAGAGAGAGAGCCCAGTATTGGGAAGGACTGGGAAATAGTTATGCCCCGGCTTTTCGTCAATGTAAACTGGCCTTTACCTACAGTCATTAAAACTTGAAATTTACTGTTGTCAGATGAACGTTGTACGTAATTCATGTACTCTTCCCAGCATACAATGGAGTAACCACCGTCAGTAGTCAATGTAGCGTATTCATATAGCTAACTGATGTTCATTACTTTTTTATGGCACAAATAACAGTCATTAAGTTTAATTCAACACTATAACTGAAAAATGAAGATAAATCAGGCATTTACCTGCAGTAGTGATATTAAGATCTTAGGGTCTGCTCCCCAAGGCACAGAATGGATATCAAACTGAAAAGAGGAAGAAAGTAATAAATACGCATCAACCAATGTCGAAAACTTGATTATGCATTAAATGCAACATGAATGAGATCCACATTAAGCTTTCGATGGTCAGAAATGCTACTCTTATTACAGTGAAACCCCGATTGTACGTCCTACGAATCTACGTTTTTCCCGCAGTTAATGTTTCTTTCTTCAGGTCCCAGTTTTTTCATATACTAACAATGTTAATTTTACCCGGATTGTAAATTTGTTATTAATTAATTTCCCGCATTTTACGATTTCCCTGGGAGGTAAAAAAAAAAGAAAAAAAATGTTCTAAAATAAGCAATATATATGTTTCATTGGTGCTTTTTGAAAGGCAATCCACGTTGGTTAAAAAAGTTACTGCATGAAAACAGAAATGCTACTGGACTGTTTGTTCGCCAATGAAGATGAACAAGAACCGGAAGAGCAACCCGTCGTTTCTTTCAAGATTGCGTTGAAGAGCTTATATATAGAGAAAAATTATTTTCTTCCTCAAATACCAGGGAAAGAACTTACAAAGTTTTACAAAGCGCTCTGCTGTTGCGAACTGTTTTCAACTCAAACGTTCGGATTCGCAACAAAATGTGTTAGAATGATATCTATAATAATGTTTTTATCGGAAAATATAGAACCTACACGTTATTTGATTTTCGTTTTCTATGTATTTCCCACATTTTTCTCCATATTTTCCTTTCTTTTTAACCCTCAACACACAAAGGAAGGAGGTCAAAAGTTTGACGTGTCTGTGTTTCTGTGAGTGTGTATCTGTGTATATGTCTGTGATACTCTAGCGTCTAAACAGGTGGACCGAGTTTGGAGGAAAAATTTTTTTCAAAAAAAGCGTTGGTCGAGAGTGCTCTTAGTTAGGTTGCGTCTTCCTATGACATTCATTAAAGAAAATATTAATTAAAAACCTTTAAAAGGTTTTTCGAAATTTTTTGTATGAAGTTAAACATTTAAAATTTAAATAAAATAGAAGTTTACAAAACTAAAAAAAAAAAAACAAACTTCTGTAGTAAAATGAACTAAAAAGTAAAAAATTATCTTTTGATGATAAGTATATAAAGTAACTGACCAAACACTTAATTTTAATGTAATAAAAAAAACCGTACGGATGCTGCCTATTTACATTTTTACATGGACAACAAATGGTAGAAATTACAGACAACTGATACGAAGTCCCCATGACTTTTTTGTATTACATTAAAATTAAGTGTTTGGTCAATTACTTTGTATACTTATCATCAAAATATTATTTTTTTTGCTTTTTAGTTCATTTTGCTTGTGTTTTTTAGTTTTTTAAACTACTATTTTATTTTTATTTTTCTTATTTTTTTCCGTATAGTTTAACTTGTTCAACGAAAAAATATTCATTTCAACATGATTAAAAATCTTTTATATTTATGAAATTTGCCCAAAAAAAGCTATTGAGGTATCGGGCAGCATTCGAAACGCGGTCTTTCCAAAAAACAGTAATTATATTTCTTAAAGTGTAATAGATGAGCTACACTCAACTGCGCCGATAAATTGCCTATCGAGTATTTGTCTCATTCAGATAACCCATCTCAGTCATCGATGCATGTGTGTGGAAATCATATATATATTACTTTGAAAATTTGAGATGCATTTTAATAAAAGTTTTGTTCAACAATGGCCTGATCAACAATGAATTGCCAATTGAAGGCTAACCTAAATTTTGGCATGAAATTAGTTAAAAACAATTATATTTCATGTTCTAGTTGCCTTTGAACATTGGAACAAATTTTGTCTGATGCAGATAAATCAAAGGTTTCTATAGATATTTTTAAATAATTTTTGCAAACATTTTTTAATATATATTTTTTAAATTTTTTCTTCTTCACATTGATGGATTATGTCAAAATATTGATTAAAACTGGAGTAAACTAACAATAAAAATAGTTAATTTGGTTATAGAATATTGCATTGTCATCGGGTCTGAGGTCGCGTGATTTCAAAAGAATCCGATCGCAGGAAGTGAGCGAAATTTGAGTTGCAAGATTCCGTTACAAGATACATACATACATACAAGTGAAGCTAATAAAAGCGTGTTTAAAAACACCGACTGAGTCGCAAATGTAGAATAAAGAATAAAAATTGAAAATCCTTTTAAAAGCCTTATACTATTAAAAATCAGATGCAAATATTTTGTTAACAAATACAAACTGGCAACAGATAAAAATTTGAAATCATTGCGTTTAATTTTCTTGTTGGCGAACACTAAATTCGGTTATCAATCGCGTGAATAAAGACTCATTCGTATAAAAAATCTGCTTTAAAAAAACGTTATAATTCGAATTCTATGTAAAATGCACTTTCCAAATAAATTCTATCAGACCCAGAAAAAATACTCTTTATTTTGGTACTAGATTTTTAAATATTTAAATGTGTTTTCACTGTTTTCCCGTATTTTCCTTTCTTTTGATCAAGATCCTTGGCAAATGTAAAATCAGGGTTCCACTGTATTTAATAGAAAGTTAACGAGTAGGGAGCGGCAGCGGCAGGGCGAGAATGATTACATTTGCGCCGACTAAGTAATCCACCGTTTCTCACCAACTTAGAATGAAAATTGCATGCACGTGCTTGGAGTTGCATGAGAAAACTCTTCTAGGCCAGAAAATTAAGCCATGCAAAGAAAATGGTTACATTTTTCCCAAATACAGCTCTTTGCCTATTATTATTATTACTAGAAAATCACTCGTCATGGCATGACGGGTGAAAATTGTTTCTACATTTGATCAAAGCCATTGCCTGTTTAGTGATAGTTTGATAGTTGAAATTTCAACCCTAACACCAGTGGATCAACCCTAAACTCCAGTACCCGTAAAACAGTTAAGTTGCCGGATTGAGTTCAACCTTGTCACAATAAAGCCTTCCCCTGCATGTTTAACATTACCAAGACATATTATCAAATTATCATGCCGTGGCGCGAGTTTCATTGTTGAAACACGCGGGTTACTCAATCATCGACTATTATTATTATTTCCGGAAATGTTGGGAACTTTTGGTTTTGTCGAAAATGGCTACATCATAAAACGAAAAATAAAGTAGAAATAACAGACGTCCACCTCTTTTAAACACCGATGTCCATGCTTCAGCAAAAAGTCTTTGAACTTCTCGCCTGCCGTCGCTTTCGTTGTTCTCAGCCAATTTTCGGCCTCCTGTAAAAATGAAAATATATACATCATTTATCAAACTCGAAATCTGCTTCACCTTTTTATAATGCATTAAAAATTCATAAATATGAAAGAATCACATTCTGATAACTTTTTCAATGGAGTGTTTAAAGCAAAGCGATTAAAATGATGCATGCTCTTTTGAAGTATGCAAGTTGTATACAGTCTTAAAATGTTTTCCTCCAGTTTCCTTTATTTATCTCGGTAAAGTAGTTTCATTTTGATTTGTGAATAATTGAATACATTTACGATCGTTAGTAGAGATGATCATAAATATACTCAGTTAGAAGTAAAATATTTTCATGATTAAATATATTTTTATGATTACTCTTATTTTCAATTGATTAGAAGTAAAAGATATTTTCATGCTTTTTTTCTTAATGGTTCTAGTTTTCAAACTAAAACCAATTTTTCTATTCCCTCTACAAATTTAAGCATGAAAGTTAATTTTTTGAAACCTAAATAGATTTTATTAAGCGGGATCCGAATAATCTAAAATGGGAACTCAGTAAAATACTCTTGAAATCCTTTTATTACTTTATAGAATATTTTTTCCCTTCTTGACACTTAAAGTAAGTCAGTAGAGAGTTGTTTCTAAACTTCCCCCAGGTGATTCCTGGAGCCACTACCTAGGGGCGCACACAGGGGGGGGGGAGGAGAAGGGGCACCTGTTGATCCGGCTCCGAGCCTGAAGGGGGCTCCATGTTTTTAAAACTAGGCGTGAAATATAGAAGTAAACAATATGGAGGTGGGCCCGGAAAAGTCATTAGTGACCGACCCTAAAATTTCTGTGCACGCCCTTACCCCATCAGGCCATGGATAGTAATGGTGGAGTCTCCTTGTGGTGCAAGCTGGGGAAACCTAAATCTTTCAACGTGAAAACTTTGACTGGACTGAGACTTCATTTGGCTTATCAGGCAGAAAAGTAGGTCAACATGGCTCCTCGACTGGTTCTATACTTTGAATCCAAGTGGTCAATGTCAAGACTGGGTGTTGTCTTTGGAACTCTCAATGAACATAAAAACCCTTATGTCTGCTATAATGAAGTAGCGTTTTTTGCTACTTGATTGGGATTAACACAGAGTTAAAAAGAAACCACAATTAAGAAGCAAAACACGCATAATCATTACAGCAGACCTAGGAAGAAAGCATTGTTTAGCCCCAAGATGGCGGACATGTCCCTACTTTATTCAACGATTAGCAGCCCGTTCCGACGATGTTCGGGTTTAAAAATACTATCTATCTTTAAAAATTATTATGCTGTTACTTATTAGTTTAAAGTCTAATAGTACGCGACATTATTTATTTGGTTTTTATGAGATTTAAAACAAATTGATTTACCGTATTTATTGATCAAGAGATACCAACATATAATTCCCTCTGAACTATACAATCTTACCGTACTCACCGTTGTACTATGTATCGTGAAGTTATACGTTTGAATTTCATATTTGATGATGGTGATGGCATAAGAAATTTTCATTCGAAATTGTATTCACTTCAAATTGAAAAAGAAATATGTAGAGAGCATGGAGATGCAAGGAATATGAGCAAACTGATTTGCTGCTGATGCTGTAAGAACAATACTCTAAATCATATTATTCCGTAGTGAGTTTAATTGGGATCTAATTATATTGCATAGCTTAGGCGAATTAAAGTTGAGCAATAAAATAATTGGGATATCGCCTTTCATTTTAAAAACATGAAGTGAAGTCTGGAGGAGTTAAGGGAATTAAGTAATTCATGTGGATGATTCACAGAGTTGTTGGCAAAAACTATTGTCCTCTCGCTCATCCACTTGTAATTTTTTTTCAAAAAGTGTTGGTTTCAGAATAAACATTAAGGATCAAATCATTTAGAGAGAATTTCTTAACTCAAATATTTCGATAAGATATCCTTTTCCAAGTATTGTCCCGTTACTTTCTTGTAGTAAAATATTCTAATAATGCTTACCACCATCTCCTAAATGAACTCTTATAATTGTTCTTCAGATGGCTAAAAGGATTCTGTGAAAGGCTCCTAAAAGGAGACCACTTTAATGAGGATTGAAGTATATCTGCACGCTTTCCTCTAGGGCATCGTTTCCCTACCGGTGGTTCGCGAACCCCTGTGATTCGCGAGAGGTACAAAGAAGGTTCGCGAAAATAATATTGTAATGGCGGAAATTTAACATGTTTGTTTCAAATGAAGTCCCAAGTGCAAAGTTTTTTGTTCACCATTTACTCATTTGTCTCTTGCACATTCGATACTTTTTGGATACAAATGTTAGCACACTTGATGACATTCTATTTGGTAAATTGAAAGAACTAAGTTTGTCATCACAAGTCATGGGTTTTTCGCTGAGCATGATAGAATTGAGCACTTGCCTAAAAAATACAACTTTTGAATGCAGTTGCATTTAGATGAAAACATCTGAATGCTTTAGTTTTCCCCGTTTGATTGGAAAATTCGATTGAACTGGTTGAAAACATGATATGGAGCATATGAGAGCGCTTGAAACATCTTTACTTAATTTTTTATGTTTAGTTTCTTTACCATTCGAGTGCGACGAAAAGCTATCGTGCTTTTCTTGTGCTTTGCCGAAAATGCGAAGGACTTAGCAAGTGTAATGGCGCTGCTATTTGTTGCTATAGTGAGGAACGTCGTAAAAAAAACTTACGGCATTAAAAAATGAAAATTTGCTCTCTATATGTGAAAACAGAAAGCTTTCAAAGGAATGTTTTTAACAAAAAAAAAAAAAAAAACATTTTTTTATGAGCACGTATTAGAAAAGAGTTTTTCTGAGTTTTTTTCAATTGGATTTTAGTATGAACTAGCTGCGTTGCCCGGCTTTGCCCGGTCTAACTTGAAAACAATAATTGTGTCAAGTGACGTATATTCAACAATCAGGCGTAAAAAATAAATAAAAAAAAACATCATGATTTCCTTTCCAAACAATGACGAGAGATATTAAAATACTTTTAAGAAATTAAATCCAGAAAGATGGATTTAAAATGCGTAACCATGGAAACACAAAATAAAATAAGTTTAAGGAATTAAAGTGCGGAAGAAAATGGTTCATAATTTGAATGGAATCGAGATTTCTTAAACTTGATTTTAAAAGGCTTGTAACTTTTTTTCCTTTCGAGATAAAAGCTTATTTTTTCGACCATAGGTCGAGTTATATCTGGAGTAAAAAAGCTCGCTTTTTCCAATGGCGTCAAAAAGAAAGCTGTGGGACAATTCCTTCACTTTTTATTGATTTATTTAATGAAGAAAGTAGTGCCTA
Source organism: Uloborus diversus (assembly GCF_026930045.1). NCBI lineage: Eukaryota > Metazoa > Arthropoda > Arachnida > Araneae > Uloboridae > Uloborus > Uloborus diversus. The sequence continues at coordinate 25,639,577 of NC_072731.1, read as the reverse complement.
AATTTCAGCTAAGCCTAAAAAAAATAGAGCTAAAAACGTAAAAAACTCCCGCCGAAATTAAGTTAGAGCATTGGAACAAATTGCGTAGAACGCGGAAAATTCTTCCCTTTCCAACGATATGTAATATTAATATGTGCAAGTAATTTTTCACCCCCATATTCGGGAATTTATGTGAAAATTGGGCCTTAATTGGAATAAAAAAATAGCTATTCATCGAATTGTTTTCGAACTGATCTGCAAACCTTCTCAGGACTTAAAGGAACAAATTGTAAAAATTTCAGCGAAATCGGCCGAGTAGTTCTCGAGTTTTGCGAGTTCAAACACACAGACGCTTTTTGGAGACTTCATTTTATACTATGTAGAGATAAAAAAACCTTACAAGATAGCCCGAAATGCATGCAAAATTAGAACTTTTAGAAACACTGATTAATATCGTTTATCTGCACTACTTGCATTCAGCTCAACTCATTGACAGACCAGCATGTTAAGTTTGTAAACGACCTTATGGGACACCCTATATGCATAATTTACAGACTATGTCACTCAGTAAAAATGCACCTTTCATGTAGTGAAAGAATTTTTCAAATTGTTGCAATATTACAGCCCGTACAAATGTAATTTTGGGCAGATATCGCAAAAGACTGCAACTCATTCGTACTACGGGATCACTCGACTTTATCACTACTGACAACGAATTCAAATATTGCCAATGAAAATCATTACCAGACATATTTTACCATTTCACATATGCAGCGGTTTATTCTGCCTTTAACAGGTAAAAGACAAAAACTGCCTTTTTTTTTTGCATTGTACGTTAGTTTTACTGTACAAACTTGCTTATTTAGTTTCCGCTGAAAAAAAACGTCTAAATCCAACATTTTCCTGTTGTTAGAATGGAAACCAAAACGCAGTTTGGTTGGCGTTTCTTCAACTATCTTCGAAACACATTTCTGCAGAAACTGCCGTTTACCTGCCCACGGCAGTAATCTTCTTCATGTGCAATTTAAATACAAGCTTCCGAATTGCAGCCATCTATTTTGAGATATAAGAATATTTTCTTCGCAGATGTAAACTGGAATAACATTTGCATACTTAAGTTTGTAACACAATACATACTTCTGAAGTCATCTTCTTAAAAACTTCTGGTTCGATGTCCTGAGCGATACTATAAGCAAGATCCTAGAAAAATAAATTAAAATTCAAATTAAATAAAGTATTGGAGACCTTATTTAGCTGAATAAAAAAGAGAAAATTAATTTGATTTCTTATTTCAAGTAAAGAAATTCAAATTGCAGTCCAAAAATAACTCTTTACTCACAGTGGATATGACGACCTTGAGAATGTTTGGGTGACCAGTTTGAGATGACCAAACCAAAATATCTTAGTAATGTATCCATCATGGTTAGAGATTTTTGTTTCTGATAAAACTTTTTTCTCCCTCTTTTCAAGTTTAAATCGAATTCTTTTTGCTTAAATACTTTGGATTTAAATGCAACTATTAAAGTAGTTTATAATTAATTAATTATTAATTAATTTTAAATACAATTCTCTTAAGTCTTACGGTTGATTCTTAAAAGAGGTTTATAAAACTTCGTATATTATTAACACCCGTTCAAATAAAAGCTCAAGTGAAGAGTTTTCAAAAGAATAACTTTAAGGTTTTAGATAGAATTAATACTTCTTTATTCATTAAAGCAGTTCTTTACGGCAAAATGCAACGTATTATACGTATGAAGTACTTTGTAGAGTAATTAGAATATTATTTGAGAGTAATCATTTACATGATATTAAGTAATGTCAATTAGTTAACATTATTTAAGTGGATCATTCTTTATAAGTTTTGCAAATGCTGGCCTTGGAGCTCACGACTATTCAGCGTTTGCTCTCTACATTGCGCGGGAAATACTCAGAAGCTAGTTTTGACGGAATTCCTAACGTGCTCAAGTCTGGATGAAGCTTAAGAATCGTCACTTCAAAAGTTTCAGTTTCCAACCAGAAATTTAAAAAAGACAGCATTTTACTTTACAGAAATGTTATCAGAAAAAGTTGAATGTTGTTGTATTTTTTTTGATTCAGTCACCTTTCGGGCGAACGAAAGCAGGATATGAAGTAATTTTATGGTTGTGTGCCGCTTCTGGCATATTTTCCGTTTATTTGGAGTCCATGAAGTAATGAATATTTGGATTGAATTAAATACCTGCATTGCAGCGGGAACATCCGCACTTTCTACTTCGCTGATGGATGCTAAGAGCTTGGAGAAATCGTTGTAAACGTCATCATTCAGTTCTGGAAAGAAAAATGTGTAAACTATTGACTACAACTAGGGAAGTTTTCTCTTTTCTTTACTTTTCCTGAAACTGATTTCACTGTATCAATGGACGCTTAGAATCTTTCTTAATATAGCGATAAGCAGTGCATTCCCCATAAATATAAATATACACATAATGCTATATTATAAGCATACTTAATTTCATTATTAATCTTAATAACCAGAAAATTGCCCGTCAAGACATAACGGGTGAAAATTGCTTCTACATTTGAACGAAGCCATTGCCTGTTTGGTGATATTTTGCTAGTTAAAATTATATCCCTAACTCCATTGGATTAACTCTAAACTCCAGTAGGTATAGCGCTCATTTTGGACCATTCTTACGGTTCTTCATCCCCCTGAAATCACTCAGTCTTACCCAGCGGATCGAGTTCAGCCTTGTCACAATGAAGACTTTCCCTCCATGTTAAACATTACCAAAACATATTATCAAATTACCATGCCGTGGCGCGAGTTTCATTGTTGAAACTCTCGGGTTACTCGATCATCGGCTATTATTTATAGGAGGATGTCTCCTTCCTGTCCAAGTAAAAATAATGGCTATGAAACTGCTAAAAACTAAAAACAAAATGTTGGATGCCAATTTCCAAAAGTTGAGGGGGGGAGGGGTGATGGAGGAAAGCAGTGGTCTTATTTGTATTCGGGGTTCATTTTACATAAGAACTGGTGTTTTTTTTTTTTTTTTTTTTTTTTTTTTTTTTTTTTTTTTTTTTTGTAAGACTTCGACGACTGATAGGTTTGGTGAGGTTTTCAACTGTTGGCAAATTTTTACCAGCCATAGATGAATGGTTAATGTTTTTCGGTCTAGCCGATACTTCCAGACAAAATGCAAATAGATTTTTGATCTGCGCCTGTTACTTCTTAAAAAAATGTCATGAACAATATCTGCGTATCATACAACAAAACATAAAACCCATCCCATCATGTCGTTCGGCTCGACTGCTCTTCACTTCACATCAGCTTTACAAGTTCTAACGTGCCCTCTGTTGAGAAATAGGAAAGGTGACGAATAATTGCTGTTACTTGTGCATATTTATATGAAGCGTAGGCTATAATACAACCAGGAAAAGCCTTGGTTTCCTACGAGCGAACACGCCAATCGTTGGCATCGCTCCTCGCCGAGGCGAAAACTTGATTCTTCTGCGCATGCGCGCCCAAGCTAAATCGACGTCGTGAATGGCCAGCCCGGAATCCACTTGACTTTGACTTCAGCGTCGTGGCGAGGAGCGACGTCGAAGCCCGGCGATTTGCTTCTAGGAAACCAAGGCTTAACTTGAATTTCATTCTCACGAACCGTATTATAGGGAAAATACATAATATTTAAGATTGTGAGGCAGCAGATTTTTTCCAACAATGAATAAAATTTTAGTCAATATGTTACAGATAGGAAACTAACAGAAAGAGCTATCTGCGAGTGAAAGAAGGCCAAAAAATTAAAATTCAGTCCCTGATATTAATAATAAGATGGATAAATGATTTATTGAAACACTAAGGTTATAAATGACCAAAATGGTACGTACCACCCTCCGGGTCTCGCAAAAGCGACATCACAATCATGTTATAGATGCTGGACATAGAAGAACACAGCATGTGAGCATTCAGGCTCTGAAACAATACTGAAATTGAACTATAATAACAGTAATACAAATGACGTCACATTGCATTTAATGGAGCCAGGAGCGGATTTGGAAGTGTGGAGGCCCCGGGGCAACGAAGGAGTGGAGGCCTCTAATCAGGGTTCGAAAAGATCATCATATTTTCGAAAATATCCAATATTTTGATATATATCCGAATATTTTGATAAATATGTATATATCCGATATTTTCGATTTAAAAAATTTCCATTCAAGTCATTTCGTCAAATAATTTTTAAATTCTTGAGCTCAAGAAGCGAGAAGTTGTAAGGATGACCTGCAAAGTTAGCCATTTTTTGGGTTTTTTTTACTTTATTTTTTTTAACTCATAGGTACAAATTAAATGAATAAAAAAATATATATTGCCACTGAAATGCTCGATCAAAAAAAAATTGATAGTAAATGGATACTTGCAATCAGGGCTTTCTGATATATCGATAATAATATTATTTTTGTGCAAGCATTCTTTGTAGAAATACAAAAAAAAAAAAAAAAAACGAGCTGATGTGTGCATCACATGACTTCCTTTTACACCAATTTAATGCTATTTCCCTATTATTGCAATTTTAATGGGATTCTCTCTCTAACTCTTTAAATATCACTAGCAATGGCCACATTGAAAGCAAATTAAAAAAAAATATAAAAAATCGCCAAATTTTTCGCCAAGTTGGCGACAAAACTTGGCAACCAAAAGACTGGCGATATATCGCCAAGTGACCGCCAAATTATAACACCACTTGAGTTTGCATCGAAATTAACAATGATTTCCCCCCAAAAAGGTGCAAAAGACCCCTTTAGAAACACCCGAATGCAACCAAAATAGGAGGTGCACAACTAGACCCCACTACGAGTCTATGTACCAAATTTCAACTTTCTAGGACATACCATTTTTGAGTTATGCGAGATACATACGCACATACGCACATACGCACATACACACATACGCACATACATACAGACGTCACGAGAAAAGTCGTTGTAATTACCTCGGTGATGGTCAAAATGGATATTTCGCGTGTCTATACATTTTTAGGCACTTTTCCGCATGTGGTCGAATCGAAAAAAAAACTCAACATTCATTTGGGGGTGAGCAAAATGGAAATTAAGGGCGATTTTTGAGTGAAAATTTTTTCGCGAATACAATACTTCCTTTTTTGTAAAAGGAAGTAAAAACATGTCTGAGAGAAAAAACGTAAAATTTGCTGATCCGTGAAAGTTAGGATATTTTGTGAAAATTTTATTGTTGGGGTCCCTTTGTTGTGGAGGGCCCGGACAGTAGCCCCGCCTGCCCTCCCCTAAGTCCGGCCCTGAATGGAGCGTTGCGAGTTCAGGCTGAAATCTGGATGACCGACTAATATTTCATCACTAAACAGAAAGATGCTTACCCTACCACTGAAACTGAACACATTTACACATATGTTGGGACTGACTTACGGAGGTCAGATCTGTGCAGCAGTAAAGCAGTTCTTTGAACTGTTCTTCCGCTGTTTTCTTTTCTGTGACACTAAAGTTGGCGTAATATTTCTGAGCTTGCTTCAGCCGTTTCTCGGCAATACAGTAACACTGAAAAGAAGTAAAATGGAATTTCATAAATAATATACAGCTCAATTAAATCAGAAAATCAAAAACCAAATTTAGGACAGCGGAAGTTTTCTATTGTTGCAGTTTGTTTGATATATAAATGGTTTTTCTTTAACTGGGACAACCTTTCTTGTTTCAGAGATATATTTTCCAAGTTTCAACTGTCTTATTCTAAAACGTGCAATTTAAAATGGTTTCTGCAATTAGGTTTCAGAGCCAGTCATATAGCCACAATTTCGGTTTGCGAGTCTGCACAAAAGCTTTCAATAAGAAGAAGAATTAGAATAGAAGAATTTTAGCTGTAATTAGAAAGTACAGCATATAGCTATTTCAAGGCTACATTGGAGCCTCTTCATCAGTGCAAAAAGCTCACCAACACAACCAGAAGTTGCGAGAGAGCAGTACTTCTGGTTGTGTTGGTGAACTTTTTGCACTGATGAAGAGGCTCCATTGTAGCCTAGAAATAGCTATATGCTGTATTTTCTTCAAAATTTGTGCTTTATTTACGTTGTTTTTTCACTTTAATCAATTTCTTGATTGCTGGTTAAAAATTCAACATACCAGGAACAGCTTGACATATCTTACGAGAGTGGGAGTTTTCTTCCTCCTTCCCACTCTTTCTCGAGCCATGTCTAAGAGCTCGTCGTCATGAAGAACTCTGCCCCATATAGCAATCTGTCCGGCTTGAGCTGCGGCGGACTGATCTAGCATGTTTTCCATTAGCTGAAAAGATCCCAAGAAACTGTAAACCCATACATTCATGAAAATCATGGCCATTAATGTTTCAAAATTAGCATTGACAGTTCAAAATTATATATGTTCCAAAATTGTAATGCGCACTTGAAAAGGCCTTAAAATTATCATACTGAAAAGCTTCAAATCATGTAACTAAACTTCCCTGTTTCGACTGCTGACTGAACATAAATGTCTGACGGGAAATCTAAACCGCATTGAAATTTTTTTCAAGCCCTAAGCTGCCCACTTTGTAATTCGACGGGTCCAATGTAACGTGAACACCTTCGTCGATGTTCATCTGTTTTCGGCGACTCTGAAACAGATCTACCGTGTCTCGAGCTCTACTGGCGTTCGCTCGAGACACGTGGTCACTCGTGGTCACTTTTGTTCTTATTGTTCTAGTTAAGTGTTTGCACTTCAAACCTTTTAGTTAAAGAGGTCAATGTAATAGAAGAAAGAATCCTCAGATTGTTTTATATTTTGTAGGCAAAACTCAATCTTTTGCATTAAGATTCAACTACAGTTTGGATAAACCTAATCCTAACATTTCGACGTTGCCAGGTTAGGTTTTCCCCAACCAGTGGCGGACTGGCCAGGTCGGTTAGTCGGGGATCCCGGACTGGGCCAACTGCCGAGTGGACCACTTCAAGAATTTTTTTTTTATTGAACTTAATACATTTAAATTCAAACCTAACATTTTTCAAAGTGTCATAATTAAAAAAAAAACATGTAATTTGTTTATTACTATATGTGACAAAAGCGTTTGGAAACAGTTTATAATTATTATTCATTTTTTTTTTGCATCCAAAGCAGGGATCAAAGTAAATAGCTGAAGTTTACACATGCTAATGCTTTCCCCTTTTATCAACTTTTTCTCTACTTTCTTGAGCTCTGGGGGCCATGGCTCCCACATTGAGGAAAAGAGAGGGGACCGGAGAAAGAGATCTGACGCTGCCTGAAAAAAGGGCCCGAAACGAAAAAAGCTTCGCAATCTCATATTTGTACGTCTGTTAACAAAAGATCGAAGGGGCCTGCACCATTAGACAAAGCGGCCCCGGTCCTGCTATAAATGCATGGGCCACGCTTTGGGGTGTTGATACATGAGCAGGAACATGCACAGGGGAGAAGGGACACCAGTTAGTTCGGGTTCGAGATTTTTTAAATAAGGGGTGAAATATATATAGGGACGCAGGGGTAAACAAGATACAGGAGGACCCGTAAAAGTCATTTGTGATGGGTCCCAAACTTTCTGTGAACGCCCCTGTTATTCACTGGTTGTGGCAGATTCAACTAAATGCTGTCAGTTGGCAACATATCATCATACACACTCTTTCAATGTTTGAATTAAAAAAATCTCTTTCACATTGAGCAGTTGACAAAAACCGCGATTCTTCAGATAATGCACTTTGGAACGATCAAACTTATCGTGAAATATACTTACATCGGCTGCGTAGAACATCATGTGATTGTACATGTGACACATGCCTTTCTTGAAGTAATTTGGTCGAATGGCATTATTCCAATCACTAAGCGATCGCCTCTGCAAGAAAAAAATTGAATATTATTAATACTTAAAAGGTGCAACCTTCTTTTACCTTTTTCTGTGTCAATTATTGACAAAGTGATGAAATTTGATAAATACTTACTCTAAACATCTGTCCAAAAAACTTGACAGTGACATCCAGGCCCAGAGGTGACATAGCCCCCGGCATCACCTCCCTGAGGAAACAAAAATGTTTCTTAAAAGAATTTGCCATGCATAAACTAACTTTTTGAAAGCAAGGATTCATTCAGAAGTGATAATAAACATTGAAAGTCGGATTTTTGTCATTTGTCGTTACCGTAAATATATCGCTGAGACTATAGTACATGCGGGGTTCAAAGAAAAAAAAACCCACTTTCATGAACTTCCAAGACTTGATCTTTAAAAACATTTAAATCTAATTTTCAAAATTAGCGAAGTTCCATGATTCATTTTAGCATTTTGAATTCACGATATTTTTGCCAAGACTACCAAGAAACATTATCCCATTTAAAAACATTTATCACTCGGATTGGTTGATAGGCAAAATTTAGGACAGATTAAACTAGCAAAAAAGTTCTTCAGATCTGAAAAATTATTCTGGTAAAATACTAGAATTCAAAGCACGTAGAACGTCAGAAATTCAGAGTCAAAAAATTAGTTGAGCAAAAGGTTTCCAAAAGCATATTCTAGTGGTAAACCATTAAGACTTGAAACTACGACATCGCTGCCCACAAAATAACTGTAGAACATATCACTCATTTGGAAGAAGACTGCCACAATACGAAGAAATGAAATTTTACAGGAGAAGCTTTTGAAGTTGAACTCTTCAGGCAATTTGTATTAAAAAAAGTAGGTTTGCTGTGCTCTACAGTGGTTAATATTAGAACAAAAAATCTGTCATTATTTTCCAAAGAAGATAACGTCGTTTGAAGGCCTTTAAGAGAGAGAGAAAAAAAAGAAAATTTAAATGTCGTATGTGGCACTGTTCTTCCAAACGATAGACATATGTAGTGTAAAAGTTCTCATTTTAGGATGCCAAATTAAACTTTGCTTGCTAACCACCACATACATTTCCAACTAATGACGCAATTACATTTCACATTCCTTCACAGCATTAAGATGACGAAATATTCCCTTATGCCAACTAGAGCTTCACAGATTGGTTTGCTCAGAAAAATGTAGAATGAATCTATTTATGTTCCTGCATAGAAGATTTTGTACAAGTGTGATATAGCGACAAAAGCGAGAAGTCGCATATATTTCGCTCAGAAAAAAAGAAGGACTTTGACTATATTATCCACTGCATGTGTGTGAGCACGCATATGTTGCTGTGAAAAACCGAAATTGGACAATGTCGACATTCATCGATGAGTCAACGGCAGTTTTCAGCCTTTCACCGATGCCTTTGGTAGGAGACTGTTGGTATTTACTTACACACTTTCGCAGAAACATATGCACATAATATAGTAATATACAGTAGAGTCTCGAAAATCTGAGTCTCAAAAGTCCAAGGTTCCGCTTAATTCGAGGTTCATTGTTGATATGTTTAAGGTATACTTTTAAAAGACAAAAAAATGTTTTATTCTGAAAATTGAAATATTTTGCGATGTAGAACTTCTTTGACAACTTACAATAAGGTAATAAAAAGATATTGAAAGGTTAATGTTGCCTGAAATATTCATTGACTGTTAGAGATGGATTAAGAGGTGTCCTGGAGAAAGTAGGTCGACACAAAAAATAACATGAAATTAAAATATTATTTTACCTCAAAGAACGAACAAACAGCTCTTTAGGAATATCCGATAGTATTTAAAAAGGGACGTACAAAATTTATTCGAGGCCGATCAAAAGGCATATTTTGGTTGCCTGCTAATTAAAACATAAATAAATGTTGCTATTTGAGTGATAATTTTTTTGAGAGGACAATATTTCATTTTCATAGCGTAAGGAAGTAAACAGCGCATGTCCTTATGTAGTCCAAATATTTTTTCGGATAATCCGAGTTTTCAGTAATCCGAGGTAGCGCGAGCCCCAATTACCTCGGATTTTCGAGACTCTACTGTAGTTTGAAAAAAGACTCAGTGAGATCATACCCAACGTTGCAAACACTGAAGTATTCGTTTTCAGTCCTTAGGGGATCGTCAACTTCGTGGTCAATCTCATAATCTGTTGCTCCGGAACCGCTGGTCACCGGCCGAGACTAGTTTGGAAGAAAGTAAAAAAATGGTGAATGTCCTACGGCAACTAAAGAAACTATTAAAATATTTTGTTTGACATTAGAATAAACTTACCTGGAAAATGTACAGGTTGTTGTTCCAAAAGCCCCACTCGATATCTCTGTGAGATCGATAGCATTTTTCAATCTGTAAAACAAAAGTATATTGGGTGAATATAATTTGAATTTCAACGGCGCATAGAAATTTTTTCAACAAAACAAATGATATATTTGTTTTCGTATGCTTAATTAATAAAGGGCCTTATTAAAATAATGCATATTTTTCCCTATTCCGAATAAAACTGAAAAACGTTCAAATATCATCTGACCCTCATCTTTGCAAACACAAGAATAACAGCAACTAGCGAAAGAATGAATACTAAACTAAACAAAAAAATTTTTCGTTGAGAACTAAAAAAATTCATTTACCGCAGATTCACTCTCTTAACTAATAAGTTTTACCCAAGAACTACAAATCCTTTTTTCTTAAACCTTTAAACTACAAACTGAGGTAAGTATTTAACCAATGGGTTTTTGTCATAAAATGGTTATGAGAGCTGTAATCTGACACATAAGTACATGGTATTTTATTTTATTTATTTTATTTTTTGTTTTTCCTCGTCAAATAGAATAGCCCGAAATCAATTTTATCAAAATTTAGTTGGTGAAAATACGATTTGAATAGCTATAAGTGCTGAAAACCCAGTTTGCCTGTGGTAGATATCTATCCTGGTTTGTAGTTCTATGGTTAAATGTTTTATAATCCAAATTTGGCAGATTTGATCGTTTAAACACGATGAGTAACGACACCTGTTAGGTTTATAACGTAAATTTCGTAAATTTATTCATTTATAATTTTTTGGCTTACATTTGTTAAGGGCAATGTAATAAATTATGTTTTTATTTCGTCGGCGCTATTTTTTGACGTGACTGTCAAAGACAGCGTGAATCATGCGACATAATATTGATCTCAAGGTGGCACAGAACTATTTTGGCTTCAGTTTCCGCCAATCTAATCTTTCCTCCTTTCCCTCATGATATATCCGAAAATATATCTCACATCTAATTCTCTCAGTATTGTCGTTTAGGTACGATTTAATAAAACTTCAGGGTTTCGTTCAGGGTTTCATAAGTTTAAAGCGTAGTAAACAGACATCCATCAAACGTTTTACTGGTTTAAACCTTGATTTTGAAAAGCATTTAAAACAATCACATTTCGAAGTATATCTTACATGGATCGAACATTGATTGGTTCGTTGGCTGAAAAATTGGGGTGTTCGTTTTTCGGATAACTAAAGTACTCTCGAAACATCATAGGACTTACCTTTACTGCTAGATGCCCAAGCCTTAAAGCCATTTCGTCGGACAAGCAACACGATTGCCTCTCACTTTCAGACACATCCACTACATCAGTACCTGTATCATCTAAAAGAGAAACGAAAAAAAAAGATACTTTATTTTTGTACAAACAACTTTTTAGGTATACAATGTTGTTTTAAAAGGCAAAAGGTTGTTTGTTATTTTTTTCAAAACACATCTTTTACTCATGGTAAACTGTAATGAATTTTTATGAGCCATATTACAGACAACTAACTTAACTTCAGATCTAGTCATTAAATCAATTTTTTTTTAAATGGTTTTACTTATTTTTTCAAAAAAATAATATTTAAAGTTAAAAATTACGTGATTTGAAACGTACGTTTAAACAATCAATTTGACACTTATTTGCACATTCACAATACCACGCCTCTCATCTCCAAATGCCTTTAAAAATATTGTTGCATTTTACTCGTTCAGCAGACAAAATGTTTAAATGAAATTTAGAAAAAATATTATTTTGAATAACAAAACCAATATTACCTCTCAAAACAATCCGTCTACTTTTGGCTCCAATAATTTTATTCTTTACTTGCAGTTTATCATCTGCATCCCTTTGCAGTTCTATCGTATCTGGTTCCTCTGAGCCAGACACTACAGACTATATTAATAAAAACATTTTCCATGTCATATTTGTGTCAAATAGTTAAGACATAACGTTTCACAATGTCATAATACCTCCTTTTTAGTATGTCAAACGAAACAGAACTTTTAAGAAAGGATCATAATTAAAGTTACGGTGAATAAAATCCATACAAAAAAAAAAAAAAAAAAAAAAACCACACTAGAAAAAAAAAAGAACGACGTGAACTTGATCGCGTACATACGAAGCACTGAAACTTAGCTAAGAAAAGCAATTTTACTCAAAATTTGTACATTTTGTAATTCAAGTCTAAAAGTTTCGAGTACTATCATTATCAGTTTTGTTATTTGTATTTGTGATCCTTGAATGTATTAGTAGTATATGTGGAGTGAATCTAAATAAATTTCAAGTTAGCAGAAAAGGACTCAACAAGAGTTGTTACGCTTGGCATGACACTAAGCGTGCCTTTTTGCTTCTGATCTCAACGTAACACATTCTATTGTACAAACTATTACTATATTATTAAACATATTTGAAGGACCACGGGGAAGAATGATCCTAGTCCACCACGCTCAAATTTCCCTCATTACGTTTTGAGCTTGAAATCTCGAATCGTTTCGAAGTTAGCCTCATTCTTTTCTGTTAAAACTCACTCACTATGATGATTCTTGCCTGAATAATATTTCTCTTGAATACTGTCTGTAATAATCTACGTGTTCCCATAGGTTAACCAGAGTGTTTTTAGAAAAATGGACTGATCGTTCTTCCCCGTATCCCTTCATTTAGATTTTTCGAGATTTTCGGTACAGCAAACTTTTGATTATCCACGAGTCAATTAGCAATCAGGACCATGTATTTTCGGAGCAAAGCACAAATACCAATAGCTGTTTTCGGTCGAAAAATTGTAAATTTAAACTCAGTTCTTTTTGTTTTATTTATTTATTTTTGTGCTTTCTCCATAGTACTTGCACTTGTTCTATACTTATGTTAAGTTCTGTTGTGCTAAAAATACAAAACATTTTAATTGTACTGTGTATATTTTCACTGTTTGTTGAAAGTATTATGCATCAATGCAGTTAAGTTTTTTATGAAGGAAAATGTTTACCTTATTTGTCTCGCATTTTAGCCCTTTTGAGTTTTATTCCGGATTTTTATTACCCGCGGTATTTGTGTCATCCAATGGGGTTGTTTCCTTCAGTCAAAAGTAGTACTTTTAATCACTGAAATTGATAGAATAAGCAAAAAAAAAAAAAAAAAAAAAACATGGACCCAGAAAATTCTTCCATTTTCCCAACAGTTATTTTTTAATTAATTTTTTAAAATGTCCGATTTTTCGAACAAAGCGTGGTCTAGATGACATCACAAATGATACTTTTTGGCGCATCTTTATGTCGCGTTTCCACGTTATGATAATCAATAAGCGAATTAAAATTGCACTCTACGCTTGCTATCAACCATATCGTTGCCAATACACGTGAGTAAAGATGCGAATTGAATACTTTGCACTGTGAATGGCAACACAGAATAGCATTTCATCATTTGTGATGTCATCGGCAAGAAATGTAAACAATGAAAGGTCACCGATTTAAGCAATTTTTTAAAAATATTAAGCTTAAACAAATTATTTAAGTAATGGTTAGAGCCTATGTTTTTAAACATGTTCTTTCAAAAAAAAAAAAATACTTTTAAAATATTGGAAACGACCCCATTTCGCGGCTAATCAGGAGTTTACTGTAATTTCTAAATTTTTTCTGGTGAAGCACACAGGTCTTTTCCTTATTTGAATAAACCTATTAATCGTTTTTAATTTCACTGAGCTCATTTTTTTTCGATAAACATATGGATGATTATTTCTCATCCTCCATGGATTGATCCAATCAATCCAGTAATCTAACATACCTCCCCAAGACCATAGTTAGCTGTGATGCTCATGGTGCTGGGATTTCCAGTCAGGGGATTGCATGTAAAGAGGACGCCAGCCACATCGCAAGAAATCATTTGTTGTATCACAACGGCCATTGGAGAATTTATGATTTGTCCGTTTTGCCTGAAATAAAATGAGAAATTAAGAAGCCGCAAGTGTATGAATTTTCTCATGCCACTAAGAATAATATGAAAGTTCCTTGTAAAAATTTAGCACAGAAGTTATTATTGGGGATTCGCACTCTCCAAAGTGTAGGACACCAAAAATTTGGCACAAATGTTTCTAATACTTGCATGCATGAAATTGACTGACAGTATGGTGTGGTTCTGATACGTTGACTTCATTCGGCTGAACCTTAAACAATTCCATTTGTCAAAATAGGGGTGAGGAAAGTATATTTGCGTTGCGATAATGATTACTGGCCTTGTATCAATCTAAGAATGCCTGTTTCCCAACAAAACCATAAATGAGCTCATCCAACATCAAGCCTCAAGTGATCAGAGCCACATTATATATAATGATTATATGTGTTGCAAACACCAGATCTTCTCCTCCCCCCCCTTTTCCCTCATAGATCCACTTAACTTCATCCACTTAGAACTTTTACATCCGAACTTTGATTAGATTCTAGTTATGCTTCGCACCGCGAGCTGTGCGGTGTAATCTCCTAGATTATGTTTTTTCGAAATTTTCTAATACCCTTAATTGTACATAAATGTAAAATAGTAACACAATTTAGTTTACAGAAGTTTTGTCTGGTCATTTTTCCAGTCCTCTGGTTAATGTAAGTTTCAGCTAAAACTAACCCACCTACTGAAGTAGAAAAGAACAGACACAACGTATAACATAAAAAAGATAAAGAAGGTAAGCATTTTTGATTTGCTTACTTACTGAATTGAAATTTTATGTTTTGATATTGTTTTGAATGCTATCGATCGTGAAAATATGACTACATATGACTAACCGGAATTCAGTACAATCATCCCCTCAAGCTGTTTCACGCAAAGATTTATACATGGCTATAGTTTCAATTTTTTTTTTTTTTTTTTTTTTTTTTTGGGGGGGGGGGGAAGGCGCTTGGGTTAACATTTTCTCAGCTATTCGAAATTCGACAAAGATTATGTTTAATTTCTCTTACCTTTTATATTGAACAGCTACAAAACCAAACTGTGATGACCAGCATTTTTTTATGGCTGAAACAATCTGGGAAAAAAATGAAATTCCATTAGAAACAAATATTTTGCAAGCATTGCACAGTTACCAGAAGGTACTTTTATGCTTTTTTTTCCTCTTTGAAATTAGGAATTCACTAACTTCGTTAATGCCAGTGACACCAAGAAGAGTCTCCATTTGTCCGGCGGCTGACAACTGCTCTGTGTCTTCCCCTGCAAGGAGATTTCGTCATAATCAAAACAGCAAAATTATTATAAAACTCATTGAATCAAAAGTTACCGAACTTTTGAAAAATATACCACATGAAGAGCTCGATGAAGAAGGACGAAATGTCAATCTTTCCCATGTTCGAGAAAGTCACGTTTTAAAGTTGATTCTTCATTGAACAGTAAACTTTTGAGTGACTTTTCCCCTTAATTTTACCTGTTTAAATAGAGTTACAAATTCTACTCTACAAACATTCAGTGTTCCCATATTGAACTCGGCTAGATTAAAAAATGACATTTCGCCTTTCTTCATTGTGCTCTTAATATTCTAAATATATGAACAAAGCTAGGAGCTGAATACGACTAGGCGACATCGCCCATGTATATTAAATATTCATCAAAAATCAGAAATCACTGTAATGTTTACGAAATGTGAAAATGGAGCTCAGCGTCAGAAAGCACGACATTTATCCACTTCAGTTCAAGCAGTTTAGACATTAATATAATTTGACAGTGTTATGCTTAATTATCTAAGCTATTTATTGGTCTGAACCATCTGCAGTCGCATTTAATGCTAACCGAAGATATATGTTGTAAGGAATATTTATATTATTGCTCCCAATGACATTTGAAATTCTATTGCAGAACATTATATCAGAAATCAAAATCGAAGCAAACATAGCTGTTATATCGGAAGGCGGAAATTTTCTTTTTTCCCCGATACTGGATGTACAAAACTCAGCATTGTTCATAAAGTAAAATGTTCCTAGTAATAGAAATGTTCCTGGAATAGTTGTACTGGGAACCACAGCACATCAATGAGACATGCAATATATATAACTATGCAATTAAAACTAATATAGTTTATACCACACCCCGCTTTGTGCTAGGTTCACACATTTAGGGGTAAACTACAAACTGGGCTGGTGCCCAACACGGGACCTTCACCCGCACATTTCACCACCACGTCCGTGGACCACTTTCAACTATCGGCCTCCGAACCCAGTTTGAGGATAAATCCTCACCTGTTGCAGATGAGCGAATAGCGAACTTCATGGAATGTATCTTGTCGGCAAATGCCTTTTGAAGCTCTTGGATAACTGCCTGGAGAACTGAATCAGGAAGACTAGTTTCCATGATTACTTTTTCTGCCCTAAAAGCCACCAAACATCAAAATTAGTATTCAAACTACACCAAGAAAGAAGAACACACAAAGCAGTAAGGAAATGTTATATAAATAGGACTGTCTTTAAATGGTTTCACACTTTTTCAACATTTTTAATTCTACCTTAGTCACAAAATGTCACATTTCACTTTATCCCCCCCCCCCCCTTTGTCGCATGTCACGATATTTTTCATACACATATTTTTCACAAAAATGAGTGTGATGTCGCACTTCGTGTTACCCCCTCTCACCCCCCTATCCCACAATGTCCCAACTTCACGGATCCCCCCTCCCCCTCAAAATGTGACATTTTTGGATGTCCTCAATCATGTACGTTTACAAAGCATTTTTGTCAACTTTTATGCGTTTCATTTCTACTGAAAGGAGTAGACCAAGCCAAAATCTTTTTGTAGCTCTGTAATAAGTATAAAAATTAAACATCTCATTCGTCGGGACATTGAGACGGTATTTCTTTAATAAGGTGCTCGCATTTACTAAATTCAGTTATTTCCTGCGAGTAAAACTGATTTTCTATAATCTTATGTAAAGCTTCTATACAAAAGCACTCTTGCTCTTATCTATTTCAGAATTTCATATTCAGGTAACTTAGGAGTTTACGTAAAGTCCGTTGAAAAATATTTCAGGTATGCCACCTTTTCAGACAGCAAAAATTGTTTCACAGCTGGAGCTCAAACAAACTGGATTATTAGAGCACTATTATGTAAGTTTCTCCATCTTTTATAAAATAATTAAATGCTAAACCGAAGGTTTTCCCCAGTTTCTATAAGGAACGAGCAATACGAAGATTTTTAAAATCTGAATCATTTTGAAGCATACATGCAAACACTGAACTTTCAACATCTCCTTTAATGCCATATGCCCCCCTCCCCCCCCCCCCTTTAAAAAAAACCATTTCTAGATTTCAAGCACAATGCTCATTGGACGGATTTCTCTTTTTAATTTTACACAAGTTATCGGCTTCCAACCAAAAGTATGCACCGTCGACTGGAGTAATTTTGGCCTTATTGTGGGCAAAACCGACCCAACAAACGAAAAATCAATCACTACCAGTAATGATTAAGTCAAACCAGTGCTGCCTTCACCAGACCCTTGAAACGGATAAGTGATAGTCACCCTCCTAAAACAGATCGACGATCTCTTCGTTTGCTGGGCCAATGTAACCAGCGAAAGCCAAAGTTATCCCAGTTGGCGGTAAAAAGCATCACCTCATAGGTTTGGTAATTCTTGATTAATCCCGGTTGGTCGGGTTTTCTTAAATCACGAAGTATAATAGCACTCTATTTCATTCATTGCCTAGCTCCAGAAAATAAGTTTGTAATAGAAAACACTTTTTCAACCCTTCCATATTCACACAAAAATGTGTGAGTTTAGGTTAACGTAAGCAAAAGAGAAATGAGTTTTGACTCTTCTGTAAGAAGACAACTAGAGTCCTATATGGTCAGAAAATATTCAACTTTTTCCGTCCATTCTTGGACATTTTATGAACCAATTTTTAAAAATAATATCCTAAATCGCTGCAACGCAGAAAAGTTTAGACCTAAATGTAATTTAGAAAGTAGTGCTTTCTCAATTTTTATTCCGTGAATATGCAAAGTTGCCACTTGGAATGTCTAGACTCTGATTTCTCATAATTATCCACCGGGGACTTTCATCTGCTATACTGCCGTGGGCAGGTAAAGGGCAATAATGGCAATTTTTTTTGGGGGGGGGGGGGGGTTGGGCATTTTTTTTCATCTACTGTGCGTTAACTTTATTGCACAAGCTTGCTTATTTGGATGGCGCTGGAAAAAATGCAAAAAAAGTGTTTTATTCCAACATTTCCCTATAGTTAGTATTGAATTGAAAACATGTTTCTTCAACTATCTCGAAAACTCATTCCTGAAGATACTGCCATTTACCTGCACACGACAGTATGGTCTTGACTAAATCTCTATTTGTAGTGGAAAAAATTCATTATCATTATCTGCCTTCAAATTCAAATATAGAGCTTTGAATCTTTTAAAGTGCAAACCATTTAAACCCAAAAATGCACATATTTTACTTGAAAGTTTTTCAGTCCTGAAAGTAAAGCAGTGCAAATCACAAAACGAAAATATCTGCTCAGATTCTCCATCTTGAAGCATACAACCATTTTCAGGCCAGAGTTTTTTAACTCGGTTGTTCGCGAACAAAGGACATCGTTCGAGAAATAAAACACACCAGAAGTATTTCCAAAAAGCATAAGCTGCAACTCGCAGTATCTGCTGCCATGTTGCCAAACGAAGTCATTCGCATAGATTGAGACTAGAACCTTAGGGTCAGCGAAATATGTCTCAAAAAAGAGGCAGAACAAATCAATTACCTTTGACAGTATTCTTTAACGTCTCCTTCGGTGTTTCCACTGCAAGAAAAAAAAAAATATCACTGCGATCAATCGCTTAGTTATGCAGGGTGAATTTGGTCTAATCTGACAAATGAAAGTGGATGATAGAAGAGGAAGAGCCCAAGTAGAGCATAGAACCACCCATTATCTTGTCTAATCTGTAACCGTAACTGAATCATGGTAGATAAAAGGAAAATGAGACAAAAAACAAATTTCTGTGGAAAAGACAGATTCCTGAAATTCTTGGAAAACATACACACAAAATTAGCATGTGTAAAGAAAAGGCTTATTTTCTGCCGAACTTGCACCCCAATATGATTTGCTGCGGTATCATTCAAAATCTAGTGGGGTGGACTAGGTTTTGGTAGATTCGATTCGTAGCTCAATCGGTTGGTTTAGAAAATGCCGATTGCAGATATTGGCTCCGATTTAAATTTAAGGACTTCCAATGTTTCAAAACTTGTAGCCCGCTGAAAAGTTCTGACTATCTTATTGAAAAAAAAGTCTCATTCTATAGGATTTTGTCTGATCTTTCCAAATATGTACTTATTTAGTGTGTAGGTTTTCCAGAAATTTCAGAAAACGATTTTTTTCTGGGATATTTGTTTCTGACTTGTTTTTCTGCACTCAACCATAAGTCGGTTACTGTTAGGGATTGTATAAGATAATGGGCGATTCCACGCTCCATTTGGGTTCTTCTATCATTCCCTTTCTTTTTTCAAATTCACCCTGTATTTAAACAATGATACTTCAATGTTTCCAAGTTGATTAATTTTACTAGCAATTTCGCTTCAAGGTAAAACAAACAATCAGTGAGATTTGGAGACTTAACAATCATAATCGTGTTTGCCAAGAAAAATAGAACCTTTTAAAAAATCAGACTGTTTCTACAGCAGAGCTGTGTTAAAAAATGTTGGTCTACAATTATATCGGGAATTTTGACTGCCAAAAATTTTTTTAGGGAAAACTAATTGTATAATTGTTATCGCGTGCAAAATTAATAAAAAATATTTTCTTTCATTTGTCCCACACAGCCAATTTTGGTAAGTGTTTAATTTTAGCATTAGTAGCTGAAAATAGTTATAAATATATGCTCCCATGGCTTGTCTTTTTTCTATTTTTTATACAAATATGTTCAACGTTCTTTTTTAAATAACCTGTCACAATGTTTTATACCAAAATTATACACCTAAATAAACACCAAAACATATTTCATCAAAATACATTGCAAAAATATTTATTAATATACAAAAAGTATTTATTTTCACGTCATACAGTAATAATATCATCCTCACCAAGCGAAATTAAATGGCTGTAATGTAGCATTAAAACTGCTAAAGTATGTCCTTGACCGCAAATAACCATCGTGCATCAATTCTCTTTGAACTGCCTCAAAGCGTGCTAGCGCCAGTCGCTGCAGTATTTCCCCTAGTAGGTATATGTTTTTCAATTTTATCGTTACTTAAATGTACGTTTGTACAATGCAATGTTTATTGTATGTACACATCACGGACTACGTTTAAGTTCTGATAAAAAGAACGCGAGACGTTGCTTTTATAGGTTGCGTGTAATTTTGTCATTTCTCTGGCGTCACTCCTCTGGCAGTTTTTGAGCCAATAGTGTCCTCCCCCCATGACAGCACATTTTCCCCTAGTGCATATTTCCCCTTGTGCCAGAAAACATTTTTAAAAAAAGTTCAAACATTTTCTGACCGTCATCTTTAAAAACACAAAAATAACGACTACTATTGAAATAATGAATATGAAACTGGACAAAATAGTTTTTCTTTGGAACGCAAAAAAAATCGTTTATCGTGTATTCACAAATAAATCTAACTGTGGAGCGAAATTAACTCTTTTCAGATTATCCAAAAATGCCCCAATTCATCAGATCTTGACTTTTGGGAATCCTTTCATATTTTGAGGAACAGTTCTAACTTAGTTAACGATCTTAGTGCAGTTCCATATTTTTCTAACATTTGGCTCCCATATCTTTAATACTGTCCTTTCCCCATTCCCTCCCCCTCTTTTTTTCCCCCCACTCATTTTTATCTATCTTCCTTTGTTTATTTTTGCCTTTTTGTCTTGATTGACACCCCCCCCCCCAATTTTCTTCTATTTATCTTTATTTTTCCTTTTTTCGAATATTTTTTGTTTCTGTTTATCTTATTTCATGGTTTTCCATTCTGCTTTTCCTTTCTTGCGGTTCACGGTTACTGACAATTTCTTTTCTTTTTGTTTAAGCTTCGGCTTAATCCTTGTCCAATTGAATTCTTTCTTTCTGGGTTCGTACCTAAGCGAAACCTCCTGACCTTTGCTTGCATTCCTATTGGTTCCTGATCAGTTTATAACTTTGTCATTGGTGTTTGGCTAATCCGCTGTTTTTATCTTTTAAGCTGCTTGCTTATCTGCTCTTGGCTTTTGTCGGATGTCTTTTCATCCATAAGCTCATTATTTTTGCATTGAAAAAGGCGTTCCCTGTAACGCCGAAACACGTGTCTGCTGTAATTTACAAATTTGTGCTTCTACTTACGTTGTTTGGTCTGACTTTAATAACTAATGTGCTTTGTGAAAGTTCTAAATTTTCTTTATGGCTCAATATCATTTTTTAAAATGACCCTTCTCGTCTTGAAGCTAAAAACCGCAATGTGAGGTTCACTCAATGATACACTTTTTGTCAGCAAGGAACTTGTCTGCTGCAGAGATTCATCGACAGATTTGCGAAGTGTACGGTGATACTGTTATGAGTGAAAGCAAAGTGCGTAAATTGGTAAGAGAATTCAAAGATGATCGTAACTTGATTGCAGACGATTTGGTGGCTTCCGTCGAAGCGAAATCTTCCCGAATCTGTCGATGAATTTTTGCAGCAGGGAGGTTTCTTGCTGACAAAAAGCACATCGCTGAACGAACCTCACATGCGTCAGGCGAGTTGATAGTCTTAAACATTATGAAAGCATAGAACAGAACCATACAGATTAGCTACAGAGGTGAAAATGAGTACAGTTGTTCCCGAGGCATGCCGAAACACTACGCACGTGTTCGTTGCGGTATGCACGCGAGCCACTGGTGTCTAAATTAAAACGAACCGAACTTAAAAAACAGGCCATATAGTTTCTCTGACGAGTGAGGAACACTTTGTTTCTTTTTTGAGCAATCACGATTGCTTATTGTTCTCATTTGACCGTCATTGATGTTCCGTGCCTTTTTCAACCACCACCGCCACCTGCAGGCGCGGCTCCGTCCTCCGGTAGCCGCTCCTGGTCGGTGGCGTCCATGTCCTAGACACACGCACGCTCATACACATACGCACTCACGCACATACACACACGCCAACGTGCATACACACAGGTCTACGCACACACAAAAGCCTACACATACACAAAAGCCTACACATACACAACTAATACACACGTCTCCGTTCAACAGGAGGGTAGACTTGGAGGGACAAGAGCCGTGTCTAGAAACAAGTGAGTAGAGTAGTAATCAATGAGTAGGATCCTGTCGCAGCTCGTGATTGCGAAAAACATAATTTGAATTCAAAATTTAAGAATTCAAATTAATATTTTTAATTTTTATTTTTATTTATTTTTTTTTTATTATTTTTTTTTTTAATTTTTTTTTTTTTTTTTTTTTTTTTTTTTGCATATGTGTCTTCTAACATGAGTTAAAATTTTTGTTGTAAAAAAAAAAACAATTGGTGAATGATGCCAAAAAGAATTATGAAATGTAATAAGGGAAATATTCATTACCACAATGGGACCCTTTAAAAGTGAAGAATTTAAATCCAAGCAATTTCAGTTCTCTTTCTTTTAAGCTAGTTTATTAAGTTATATTTTGAAGGAACTCATTTGAATTTGATCATGAGTGTTGTTAGAAAGGTACATTAGAAGTAGGGAGAATATATCCCGAACGGCAGAAACTAGTTAGGCAAATCAAGTATTTTACAAGAAATAAAAATCGAGATACCTTCAACTATCATCAATGGCTATATTAAAATAATCAATGGCTATATGAAATTAAAAATGTGCTATTAAAACTGGAAATTTCTCTACAAATACTTCGAGATTTTTGACATTTTTTCCGTAGCAGTAGAAACGAAGTTATTTTTTAATGTTTTGACAGTCTTTTGAAAGACAATACAGATTAAATTACATTTTAAATATATACTTTAATTGACTCGTTCGCTAGTTAACAATTTTTATCATTAATTTTATATCTACTTACTACAGAACATTTTCAAGATGTTTGACCTCTTTTCTTATATTGTCCGTCAAGAAAGCTTCATAGGCAGTTGTCGTCACAACCATGCCAGCAGGGACAACAAACTGAATATAAAAAAGAAAACATCATCAATTAAACATCAATATCAAACAGTGCCGTGTTATGCTTCATGCCATACAAAAAATATCGACACTATTAAAATTCAACGTAATATAGCTATCTAATTATCTATGTATGTATGCCCGGCTGAAGGTCACTTATAATTGACAGTTGGGTGTTACGTGATCGTGATAATAGTCGCGTGTCAGTAATGACCAAATGTAGCCAAACGTAGCGACTTGTGCCGATTTCTTGCTAAACTTGGTGCCAAAAAAACTCGCCGAAAATGTCGTCAACTTACCAATATCTCTTTAATTTTCTCGCCAAGCCTTTAGACTCCATAAGGTATGACGTTAGCACTAGGTGCGGCTGCGGCGCCAATTTGACATATTATATCATTTTCCTTTTCCTTCCTCCTCTCCAAAAAACTTATCGTGTTGTCATTATATAAAACATTCTTAAATTTTGATATGAAAAACAAAATTGAAAACATTAAAACTATTTAATAGCATTTAGTTTTATTATTATTTTGGATGTCAACAGAGCCTGATTACTGAATAGGACGTGGCTTGGGGCCCTCCCATTTCGGGGCTCCAAATACACCAAATGTTTTAGCTAATGGTTAATATTGTAAGGATTGACTACAAAAGGGCACCAAAACACTGTTTGGCCTAGGGCCCCTGATGTCTTAATAGGGCCCTGGGTTTCAGTTTAGAATCTAAGTAATTTTCAAGAAAAATTCCAAGAATTCAACAAAATTCTATAACTTACAGATAACGAAAGGGGGAAAGCGTCAGTACAACTAATAATAAAAAAAAAAAATACGTACGTTTTTCAAGTCCTTGCTCAGACTTGTCAGCGTCCCCAATGAAGATCCTTTGCCACCCGTAACTTCTGGGAACTGGCATACTCCCTCCGAGAAGTGAACCACATAAGGAGTTTCTGCAAAGACACTCATTGACTGAGAGATACAAAGGTATTCGCAAGTTAAGCAAAATGTGTTAGTAACATCCCGTTAAATTTAAGACCTCATATTACGAAGATAACAAGAAGTTCCGTCTAGAACTATACGAGTCTACTTTCCCGTATACCCATACTACTTTCTAGTACCTGATCAATATTCTCAAAAATAGCTAAAATCGCAAATTATTTCAAACATATTTTTGCTAATTTCTAGGAATAAAGTATTCCTCACACATCTAAAAAAATTAAAAAAAAAAGCAGCACCTTTTAAACAAAGCAGCTAATACACTTTTTTTCCCTTAAAAAAAATTCTTTAACAGCTTTCAAACGAAATAATAATAATTAAAATTAATAAGATTATTAAAATAAATACATCATATCAAAAAAAATCGCTTCTTATTCCCCTGCTGCCAAAAATAATTTTTTAAATGAATTAATGCACTTACCAAAATAAATAAAAACAATAAAATGTCACCTTAAAGAAATACTTTTCATTGTCAAAAAAAAAAAAAAAAAAAAAAATCGTCTGCGCATATCGTTATGTAGAAACATAAATGACTTTGAGTTTATTCGCCGAAAACTGAATACCTAAATTAAAACTTTAGCGTGAAAATAAAAACAAATCATATCAACAATAATTATTTCCCAGTGAAAACCATAGCTGCGGAGTCGGAGTCAATCTCATTTTGGGATAAAGGAATCGGAGACGAATATCCAAGAATCGGAATCAGTCATTTGTCCTCCGTGTATAAATTTTTGCCAAAGCTACCGAAGTCAGAGTCGAAGTCGGGGAGTCGGAGTCCGATTAATTGTCGGGCACTGGAGTCGGAGTCGGAGTCAGGTGCCTCTAAATTCTCAGAGTCAGAAATCTGGAGTTTGGCGTCAATAGCTATTTCGAACAAAATTTGTTTGAAATAAATCCGCCTTCAAGTACGGAATCTACATTGACTTTCAGTTTCCCCGTAGGCGCTAATGTTAAGTTTTTTTGAACTGTTCAAAATTGAACAAAAAATAGTTCAAATCAAAAAGTGAAATATGGGACTGAGGTGTCCTCGCCGAGATCTTTCGAACAAAAAAAAAAAAAGTTTGTTCGAATCGGACTATTCATTCAAAAGTTAGTAGGGGGGGACAGACCGACAGACCGACAGACATTTTTCCCCATCTCAATACCCTACTTTCCAATTTGTAATTTTTCGATATTTATTTAATTATTTTATTTATTTTTGATTTTTTTTTTTTTTTTGCGACATTTTTAAGATGCATTAAGCCTTCTTTCATGCTTTTTTTCTTCTTTTTCTGACTTTTACTGGGAAAGTAGGCTAAAAACTGGCGTAAAATTCAGAAACAGTCAAATCTACACACGTGTATCTAGAATTCACATATTTTGATTTAATTACCATATTTCTCGAAATATTTAATAGGTTCAAAAAAACGGCGAAGCAATGAAATATTTTAAATTAAATAAATGACCCATCTATTAAATATTTATACAGTAAAAATGAGGCATTAATTAAATCTTTATAAGGTGGATGAGTGTAGCTTCAACTCATTTAGCAAATGACAACACTGTTGAAAATTCAGGAAAATTTTAAGGTAAATGTTACAGCATAATGGAGTGTTTAACCTACAGGGTAAATTTTACTGCAAATTTTACCGGGGGAAAAAACGATTGCAGTACAAATTGGCACACTATGTGACTTACGATACAAAGTACATAATGTAACTTTCCACTTTCCTCTTGTGACCCACAGAGAGTAGCACATCGTTCCGAGAACAAAGAGAAGGCCGGCTCGAATACTACTTCTTGTATCTTGAGCTTCATAATCAGCGCAACTATCCACAACGCAAATAATTTTTTTACCGTAAAATGTTACACTAAACTAGAATTTTACGGTGAAATGTACTGGAAACATGGATGTCAGTACATTTTTCGGTAATGTTCCAGGAAATCGTATTGCAATGAACCACAAATCATAATTAAACTATAGAAGTTACGGCAGTTGCTAGAAATCCGCAATAGCACCTAACACTTAGATTTAGTTTTTCCTGACTGATGATTTGACGAATGACATTAGCTGAATGAACACTCAACATGCTTAAATTAAAATAGTGTTGATTTAGCAACAGATTACGAAAAAAAAATGAAGTTGATCATTTTTGAGCAATACCTGTAGGGAGCTGTTTTGTTTCAGTTTTCAACAATTTTTTTCTCGAAGTTTTGTCCACTTTTCTAAAATACAAAAAAATAAATAAATAAACGTCATGCATAGTAAGTACTTAGTCTATCATCATGCTTACATCTCTTTTTAACAGCTTTCTCATGAAACCTAGATTCTTTTGTTTGATACCTGAAAAGCAGTTCTTTAGGAAAGCTGAAACATCAAAAATCATTTTAATGAAATAAAAATGCTACAATTGCAAAGTGTATTGAATAAATATGTCATAATCGGGGCGTGCTTAGAGTTTTAGTGGCACTGTGCAAAATTTGATTTAATAGTCGATTTAATTAATCATTTATGTTATTTATTTCTCTTCCAAAACATAACCCGCTGTAGTGTGTCACCAAGCTGAATAAGTTAGTTCGAGATTTTTGAAAGTAATTACAAAATGAAAAATGTAACACAAACTATGTTTACAAAAAAAAAAAAAAAAAAATTGGAATCCGAAAGAGATGCAATTGATGAAATAAAGACTGGTGTTCAAATTGCGTTGTTTTCAGCCGGGGGGAGGGGGTTTGTTTATGAAATACGAAATTGAAATCTAATTTCAGAACAACGTTCGGAAAAAGAACGAAAAGTTTTGACATTTTTCAGCATTTTCAGTTATTTTTACTGCTAGCAAATATAGAGTCATTCCATGTCAAGTGACCTAGGGGTCCCTGTTCGACCATCTCCGATTTGGATGAAATTTTATAGAGGTGTAGAGATGCCTTTGAAACTAGCGTACGCAAGTTTTCAGCTTCCTAGATCCAAATCCTGAGGATTTTGGAACTCCGAAAAATGTGATCCAAAATGGCGGATCAGCTTTTTGTGCCAAACTACCAAGTTTAGACTAAGTTTACAGAAAGTTTTATTACACTGGAAGCCCAAAATTTTTGGCGCTTAAAGTACAGTCAGTTGTTAATACATTCAAGTATTTTTGGAAACTTGAGCGTTGTCATAAAATCTAAACAAAAATAATTCAAAGTCTCGTACTTCGTGATTACATTGTAAAAATACTTGTTTTTAATGGGTTACAGTTTCAGAACTTAAATGTCTATTTTCTAAAAGATATTGTCATCCAAAGTGGCTATCAAAACCGTTCAAGTGAAAAATAGCTTATTTTCAGAGCGCTGTAGCTGAAGTTTGTCATCTCGCATCTTCTTTTCGTTAATTACCATTTGAAAAAGAACAGATTTTTTCCTTTCAAAATAAGTTTTTTCTTCGATGGTGTTCTTTCGAATAAGTACAGAAAAATGAGTTCTAAATTCTGTCTGTCGTAACGAACTGCCATACTTAAGTTCATATTACGGGACATTTTATCCTACTGGAAGCCTGAAATTTTGGGAGCTCTAAGTACTTTTAGTTGTCAATACGTTCTAGTATTTTTATGAATTTGAGTTCAGAAATTTTTGTGTAGTACGCATGCGAAGTCGCAAGAAAAACGCAATGGAGAAACTTTTTCCTGGATTTTAGAATGTCACAAATTCTGAACGAAAATGATTCAAAACTCTTACTTAGTAATTTTGTACTCAATATACATGCTTTTAATTGGTTACAGTTGCAAAGCGTAAATATTGATTTTCTAAAAGGCATTGGCATCCAAAGTGGCTTTCAAAATCGTTCACATGAAAAAATATCCTATTTTTAATGCGCTGTTGCTAAAAATTTGTCTCATTGCATCTTCTTTTCGTTGGTACCATCAGAAAGAAGATATTTTTTCATAATATTTTAGAGGCCTAGTAATTCCGCCACTCTTCAAAGTTATTATTGAATGAATCACTTCTGTAAATAGTTAGGTTATTAGAAGACCCAGAAATGCGCTTGCTGCGATAGCATACTACATTGTTTCACATCAGCATCGTGACAACAGAGAAATTGGCAAAATAGGGTGGCCTACAAAGACGAAAGATTTTTCGAATGTTCTACAACCTCTCTTAGTTCACTTCTGTATTGAAAACGGGATTTCTTGCAGCCACAGAACATATGTATTCAATATTTTATAATTGTTGTGCTTTGTTAGCATTCATCTATTTCTATTAAGAAGGTTTCCTTTCTTGCCGCACCGTAAAGAAGTATGGACGTTAAATTGCCTCACACTAGCATCTGTGATTGTCTGTTTTGTAGGCACTGGATATAACATAAAAACACTTAAGTTGAGGTGGTGGGAGAACAATAATTTTTTGGTTACTTTAATTAGAAACATTTTCTGGGGGGAATTTTAAACTATTAGCATGACCAGGTGGTGTAAAAATCATTACGTGGTAAGTAATAGTTTAAAATTAAATATGGTACTATTCTGCCACCATTAGATGGAAAGGAAGACATCCGGTTTCTAGTCGGTAATGGGTGCGTCCAACAGCTGTTAGGGATACCAGCTCCTATACATACCTCATTAACATGTATAAACCATTTGTGTGACCCTTCAAAACGGTGTACTCGTGGAAATTACAGCCTGTTTTTATTTTTATTCATTCACTTTTTTTTAGAAATAAGATTATTATAAAACTGAATCACAGATTTCAGAAAGATAATACTGTAGCAAATGAACTAAGAACTGTATTTTGGCCTGCTGGAGAAATTCACTTGGTTTTTCCCTAATTGATCACTTACAAACTACTATGCAAAACGTAGTCTGACAATACACCTAGTAAAATTTTAATACACTCTGAGAATTCTGCATAATTATGCATATCATCTTTTAGCAAGGAATGAGTCTTATCTGATTTGCATCATGGCAAATCAGTTCTACGAGTTGTGAGAATGAGCACGGAAATTTTTATTCAAATCACATGTAAACTCAAAGATTCGTTTTGTCATGTCTTGTATAGATTTTTGGTGTAAATTCAATTGAAAAAACCGTATGAAATGACAAAGGTGACTTACCCTTTGATTAAAACTCCACTACCTTTCTGGCTATCTAACTCCATGTTGAGGCAATCGATGGTGAAAGAGCCTTCCCAGCCAGTCTTACTCTCGAAGTGAGATTGTTTACCCACCAAGTTGCTGCTTAGGGTAAAAGTAAAACCTATAAATATGAAAACGTTCATTATAAAACGTTAAAAATTATCATCTGCATTTAGTATATTACATTTTATTTACACACTAGAAAATCGCACATCAAGGTATGATGGGTGAAATTGCCTGTTTGGTGATATTTTGATAGTTGAAATTTCAACTCTAACCCCATTGGATTAACCCTAAACTCCAGTAGATAACGTTAATTGTTGACCTCTTTTTCGTTTCTTCATTCCCCTGAAATGATAGTGTTACCAATAAAACAGTTAAGTTGCCGGATCCAGTTCAGCCTTGTCAAAATAAAGCATTTTCCTACATGTCGAACATCCCCCCCCCCCAAAAAAAATATTATCAAATCATCATGCCGTTACGCGAGTTTCACTGTTGGTGACGTCAGGAGCGTTACGCGATCAGTGAATTCGCTATATATATATATATATATATATATATATATATATATATATATATATATATATATATATATATATATATATATATATATATATATATATATATATATATATATATATATATATATATATATGAAGATGATCATGTGAGAATTTTTTCTTGAAAACTCAAAAGTTTTTTGGAAGGAATAGCTATTTTTCCGATGCAACCACCATGTATGATTAATCATTCCAGAATAATTTACGCCAAACTCGGTGCCTAGATAATGGCAAGTGATTGCTTAAAATAATCCAAAAAAATAGCTTTTGTGAAAAACGATTGAATAGAAAAGTTTGAATTTTAATCCTGATACCCTAATAAAATTCACTTAGATAGACCGACTGCTAATTTTATGAGCAACATCTCGTAAATCATCTAGTCATAAGTTAAAATACATAAATGCTCTGGATTGAGCCTTTTTTGGATCAGCTTAGATTGAGCCTCCCTTAATCCAAGCTGGAAAAGCTCTAGTCTAAGTAGATAACTATATGACCTACGAATTCCACCGAAATTCCAACACTAAAACCTTTTAAATTTCAAGCCTAAATATTATTCGAAACAAAATACAAAGGAAAATTTGAATTTTTCATTATAATTATTTGAGAAAAAAATTGTACTGGAGAAAAAATCTATGCTACTAAATTTTTCCCAAGAATTCCACAGTTCAAATCAATCTAAAACTTAATCCTTTGAAACGATCACGAATTATTTCTAGGGTAAATAAACAACAATAAATTGGCTCCATTACAGCTCAAAAAAGCTTATTTCAATTAGTAAATTGAGCCAACTTTCATGCTGATTCAACTTAGGACCTCAGTTTTGTTCAACTTACAAATGTAATAGGAAAGTAATAGGCATTAATGAGAAAAATGAAAGGCACAAACCATCAGAATCAAAGCTGGCCTTCACGTCAGAATCCTCTGTTTCTACATCAGATAGATTTTGGATGTTCATATCCGTAACTGGAACTACTGATCCATTGGGATTAACGATGAATCCTAATTTGAGACTGAAAGAATAAAACGAAGTTTTGAAATTTCATTATTGTGAATGCATTGAATACTTTTTGAAAATCTACATATGAACAGTTTTGATGCGCTCGCTCATTCATCTAAAACGTCTTGCAAATATAAACATAGTTCGACACTACGCAAATGTGTTTTGCAGATTATTCTAAACAGCGACATGTGTTTGTTCAGTGTTAAAAATTATATGAATTTTAACATGAAATCTAAGGTTTGCTAAACACCAATGTGCTAATCTACATTTAACCTTCTAAAAAATATTTTACCGAATGTTTTTTTCCGTATTCGCTTTTTTTTTAACCCTAAATAGGAAGTTCTGTTGTTTTGATGTACCACCTAAAGAATTTGAATTTTATTAACATTACAGGATCGACGAAAAAAAAAAAGACTTACAAAAAGCGACATGGGAACGATTTGAGAATTAAGGGCTGAAAATTATTTTTGAATGCTCAAAATACAGTCGACACCGGTTAATTGAATCTGTGGTTAATTGAATCAACCACTTTTATACATCAAATTGTCAAAAACAGTGCAAAATCCAGCTTTTTTAAACTAGCCGCTTTATTGAATCATCCGCTAAATGGAATCAAAACTGTTTAGAACAAATGTGATTCATATAAGCGGCGGCCACTGGATCTCTGAAGAGGATTTTGAGTTGAATCTCGCGTCCTAGATAAAATAAAAACTGCCGGAGTTTACGGCAAATGTTGTTTTAAGATGTCTTGAGAGATTTTCTCAAAATTTAATTGGTTTAAGAGCCAGTTTTTATAAGATCCGAGCAGAAATGGGGTGCTCGGATATACAACATTTTTGATCTTGCTCAATTTTTTATGGTGAATTCTTTTAAACATTTTAGAAGACACGTATTTTTTGTTTTCTTCCAAAAAAATTCTGTGGACACTCGCTGATAAGATACATTTCCTTTATATACGAGTTGGTTGGCGCTCTCAGCTTCAATGAGATGACATCTGCCTCCATCTCTCTTATTCGCTATTCCACACTAATGAGTTCTAACGAAAGTGAAACTGCAGTCTTTGAATGTAATAACCGGGCTGTCTGGTGCATTGTATGTGGTTTTGCCCTAGCCCTGGCTTAGCGGCGGTAACTTACTGCTAAATACGTTTTACATATTTATCATACATCATCAAAAGCAAGAATAAAACAAAAATCAGAACAGTTTCTGTAAGCATATAAAATTGTTAAGCGAAATGCCCTTACTTTTTCACAACATTCTTAATTGAAACTTCAGCCACATGAATTATTTGACCGTTCTGGAAAAAAAAAAACGAAATAGTTATGTGGAATATTATAGATAGTACATTATAGGTTAAAATGTTCCAAAATTTAAAGTTTCGTTAAAAAAAAAATATGATTAAAAAATTTCGTTGAAAAATCTAACAATTTTCGATATTTGTAAGATTGTGCTAATATCTTACGCAAAATAAAGATAAAATCTGAAGTTTAGAAGCATTGCAGTTAAAGCTCCACTTCCTCACCCTCGAGTTCACCAGAATTTCAGCAAAATCAAATGCAATGTAAAGCGAAACTTGTTTTGTTCATCAATAGATTATGATTATTTTTACCAATAACAAATTTTCTATCCTGTAACGGTATGACACATTTATTGTTATCAGAATAGCCATCATTTTCTCGAGTCTCGAGTTTGAAGCGCATTTGAAACTTCTCAAATTTATGAACAAATAAGTTTAACTGATTACGTAGTTAAGTGGAAATGAATTAGCACAAATGAGGTATGAGTACATAGCCGAGAAGAATAATGACAAAAAATCAAGCTAATGCTGCTCGTTAGCGTAGGTAACCAAAGTTATTTCGAAACTTAAACATCGCATACTTTGTCCACATTTTCAAAATAATTAAACTTGCCCATATAGCCAATGCACTGACGTTTACCTCAAATAGCCTCAAAAGATAACTATTCCTTTATTCTGTAACACCATTTATTTCTTACTAATGGAATACTGACAGGCGCACCAGCCCTCAAAACGAAATTCGACAAAATGTCCCAAGTTGGATTACTACTGTCCCAAATATAGGCGCTTAACTGTATAAACGTATACACACTCGTATTTCAGAGACAGTTTAAAAGCAGAAGACATGACCGGCAGGACAGTTACTTTTGTTCTATGATAAATTTATGAATGTAGAGTACTCAGAGACATACGATGTGAAATTCTAAGAAGCAAAGAAAAACTTTCGCTCAAACCTTTCTTAGGTTTTAACTTGATTCCTTGTTTTTTGGTTCAAGAAATTGTTTCAGGCAGCTATAGTCAGGCTCCCGTAAAAAGAGCGTTGCCCTTGGAGGAGCTAGATTTTGTTTGGTTTTTGAAAAACGTGAATTGGGACAACGCCAATAATCGCCATCGGTAAGCCCCCTTTCCTGTTTTAACAAATGGAATTGTTTAAGCCTCAACCAATCGGAGGTCTTTGTAACAAAGTCATAGTATACATTTCTTTTACTTGCCTTCGTGATTTGTCCCAAAACGTGAAAAAACTCCATTCCTTCTACAACCGTAATGTCTCCTAGAACAAAAAATGAAATATTAATACACTTAAATCAATCATCAAAAATTACTCTTAATGTATTGAAAACCAATTTTTCACGTGTTGTAGCGTTGCAATCACAGCAAAATATCGTTCTTATTTTTTTCCTTGTTTAAGGTGAAAAAAGCATTTGATCCAGACAAATGAATGCACGATGATTCTGGCAGTGCAGTGTTTTGTAAAACCATGTAAGAAAGCTATACTAACAGCTAGTTCTGACGCAAATTATTGCTTGCTATGCGAATTCGATAAAAGTACAAAACGAAATACACATCATATTTAAGAATCCAAAAGGGGAGAATTCAAATAATGATAGCACGTCGTCGCCTTAGACCAACAGGAAGATATCTAATCCCAGAAATAACACAAAGATATCTTACTGTTGCTCCGAGGCGACGACATGTTGCTCACGATTTCAGAAATTCAGGGATGAACACAAAGAGTGACGCAACCAAAATGCTCCACTAGGAGGATTTTGGTTCTTGAGAATACTTGTATGTACTGTATACTTGTATGTATCCACATATACTATGACTTACAACACAGCTATAGGCTAATGGGCTAAGAGTTTTGAGCAGATTTTACCGCAGCTTCCCCCCTGTCCTCTAGTTTTACCTTTGGAGACGGAAGCTGCCAAAATTTAGCAAGGATTAGACATGCACTATGTCACCAAAAGTATTGGTACACTTTCAAAATTTCACATTTTTACGGATTTCTCAAGAAATAAGAAACTAATTGTTCAGTAAGTTTTGTCACTTAAAAATTATGCTACAGCTGTCATCTTTACTAATAATAAAGCTGAAAGTCTCTCTGTCCGGAGGATGTCTGTAGGATGTCTGGATGTCTGGATCTCTGTGACGCGCATAGCGCCTAGACCGTTCGGACGATTTTCATGAAATTTAGCTCAAAGTTAGTTTGTAGCATGGGAGTGTGCAACTCGAAGCGATTTTTCGAAAATTCGATGTGGTTCTTTTTCTATTGCAATTTTAAGAACAAAACTATCATAAGATGGACGAGTAAATTACGAAATTATCATAACGTGGAACCGTAACATGGGCACAAGCCAATTGGCGAGATACGAAATTATCATAACGTGGAACCGTAACATGGGTACAAGCCAATTGGCGAGAAAATTCACTATACATTATTTGCAAATATACAGGCGAACCAAAAGACCTTTTAATTTTTCTGTTACGGGAAAAGCCGTGCGGGTACCACTAGTTTTCCAATAAAAAGTAAGTCACCGAGGCATTAGGGGACCAGCAACAAATTGAGAAAACAACACAAGCTTTTTGATCATCCTTCACCGCCCTATAGACAAAAGTTCAGGAATTCAAGCGAGGAAAACATTCAGGAAATAGTAGAAACATTCTTGTAGAATTTCAGTAACTATAATTTCTTCAGTTGAAAGCTTTAGTTTCTCATATCTCTACATCTCTACACAGTATATGAAATGAAGTCTCCAAAAAGCGTCTGTTCGTTTGAACACACAAAACTCGAGAACTACCTGGCTGATTTCGCTGAAAATTTCACAGCATCTTTCTTTTGGCACCGGAAAGGTTTGCAGACTAGTTCGGGAAAAAAAATCGATGAGTAGTTCTTTTCAATTCCAATTTAGACACAATTTTTATATAAATTACCGAATATGGGGGTGTAAAATTACTTGCACATATTAAAATTATATATCGTTAGAAAGAGTAGAATTTTCCGCGTTCTACGCAATTTGTTTCAATGCTCTAACTTAATAAAGGCAAGAAATATTTGCGTTTATAGCTAGATTTTTTTTAGGCTTAGCTAAAATTAGGCACTACTTTCTTCATTAAACATATGAATAAAAAGTGAAGGGATTGTCCCACAGTTTTCTTTTTGAAACCATTAGAAAAGACGAGATTTTTTACTTCAGATCTATCTCGATCTCTGGTCGAAAACTAAGCTTCTATCTCTAAAGGAAAAAAAGTTAAAAGCATTTTAAAATCATGTTCGAAAAAATTTCATCTCCATTTAAGTTGTTCACCATTTTATTTTCGCGTTTCCACAGACACTTTTTGAAACGATTGTTTCTTTCCTTCTTTCGCATTTTAATTTCTTAAAATTATTTTATTTTGTGTTTCCACGGTTACGCTTTTTAAACCCATCGTTTCTTTCTTTTTTTTCTCATTTAATTCTTAAAATATTTTAATATCTGTCGTCATTGTTTGAAGGGAAATTTTGCATGATTTTGTTTTCATTTATTTAGACCTTTTGTTTAATATACGTCACTTGACACAATTTTTATTTTCAAGGTAGACCAGGCAATGCAGCTAGTTAATTAATAATACATTTCAGAAGAGATATTTTACGAAGCTCAAATATTTAAATAGTTCAGCTCTCCCTTATTACAATGAACTCGCACATAATGGATAGATGTAATGGTTGCCTAATTTTCGTTAGAATAAAAAAAAAACTAGTTTAGATTTCTTATACCGCCTATAATTCAAAAAGGAAACAGTAATTTGCTTGAGAAAATGGTTTCAAGCTAATAAACATAAAATTTGAATTATTTTACAATAATTCTTCCTCCCCTCCTCCCCCAACAACAACTTTAGTTTAGAAGTTAGTTGAATTTTGATAGTAAAAATTACTCGGTGAAAAAGTCAAATTTAAGTCAAACGTCTTGTTCGAAAACCTTCCTTCACTCCACTAGGCTTTATATATCCAATTCAAGAAGATCGCGCTTGCACACAACTAACACACCAAGTTCCGTATTATTCCAGACACAATAAATCACGAAACGTTTATAGAGTAAAAATATATTACCGAGAAACCTGAGCCTTTCACCGAAGAGGTACAAATTGTGTTCTTCAGTGTTGTCATCGATGCCCACGGTGCCAGAAATGGTTCCGCCTTGTGCATACATATTTAATGCCCCAGAAAGTCTGCAACAATCATTAACAATAATTACAATCTATCAAACCAACAAATGGATTTCTTGACTGCTGGAAGAAAATTCATAAATTGTCAAATGAATGTTGAATAACTTTACCTGAACCGTTGCAGAAATGATTTTAAGGTCTTAAAATGATATTTGCATTTTTCCTCAGTTACTAACAAAAAGCTGTAACACTGTCAAATTTTTAATTTATATAAATAAAACAAAGAGAATATATATGGTATGTGTGAGTGGTCAAATTGTTGTTCATTTTGCTGTTTCCTTACCCCCACATAGATTATCGTCTCACCCTCCGAATCAAAAATATTCGGCTTTCAACACATTTGTTTATCGTGCAATAAATATTTGTTCTTCACCGGAGCTTCTTAATGCGGAACTTAACTATTTAAGAGCTGTGGCTCTTGATAGAGACTATCCGCCCACCTTAGTTGATTCCATTTATAAAAAACTTTGCTAAAAATTTCAAAATATTGTTCTTAATAGAACTTTTAACACTAAGAATTCGGTTGTTCTGCCTTTCTTCCCTGGTATTAGTTTTCAAGTAGCTAAGATTCTGGGGCGATTCCAATCAGAGCCGATCCTAGCAGGTGTGCAGCGTGTGCACCGCACAAGGGCGGCCAAAGCAAAAGGCGGCCGCAGGCCGCATCATATAGTTCTTTTAATCAAGCGAAATTCCACAAGAATTTCTCACAAGATAACTTATAATAAGTCAAATAAATATGCTGAATTTTAAATAGTTAATTATCAAAGTGCCGATTTCCTGACAGCATAACGTATTTAAGAAAAATAGATTGTTAGGGAACAATGTGTTGGTTCATTGTCCATTAATATCTACTCTTTACACACATGCTTCATTTGGTTGTAAAATTTGTGACAGAACCGGTAATCAGTCATGGATACAGGGGAGGGTAGATGAGGGAAATGCCCCCCTCCTGAAGCATGAAAAGGTTCCTTCTAAAAGGAGCACTCAGGGTCCAGGGCGGTCACTAGTGTTTACCCCCCCCCCCCAAGCTTTTATAATAAACCTAAACAATGAAGACGTATTTTATATATTATATTAAAAAATGCTATACTGATTAGATATTCTCGCAAGCATTTCAAACAACAAATTCTGTTTTCAACAATCGCGGATGCGTGGAGAGACAGTGGAAAATTGCGACTCCCATGGGAAGCAAACATATTTGAATGACGAACTAAAATTTTGTAATTTTCCCCCTTTGCAGCATTTTTTTTTTCAAATTAAAATCACGAATGAACTGCCTGGTTTCAGATCAGGGCTCTTGCCTCGAGTAGTAAATTTAAACGTAGCTCCAAAACGAAGATCCAAAAGGATACCATGGGATCCTTGACGAGACTAAAGAAGGCTTAAAATTGCGTTTTTAGGACTTTAATTTCGGAAAATTTTGCTGTTTGAGCAACCGATCTTGAAGGACCCAATTAAATCTCTGATTCAACCCTTCCACCTTAACTTAATCAAACATAGCCTGAAAATGCTGGCTTTGAAATCCAAAATGTGTTTTCAGAGGATAGTCCTTCTTAATGTCATCAAAAATTGCTTAATGACATTTTTCATATTTCTTTTTCGAAATTTTTGCGATGGAGGGCCCCGAAATCCATTCCCAAACATTACTACCAAAGATAGTCTCAATTAGCGTCTTTAGAGAA
The DNA here is from genome assembly GCF_026930045.1 of Uloborus diversus. Lineage (NCBI taxonomy): Eukaryota > Metazoa > Arthropoda > Arachnida > Araneae > Uloboridae > Uloborus > Uloborus diversus. The sequence continues at coordinate 25,601,618 of NC_072731.1, read as the reverse complement.
CCCTCTAATCCCACTCCCTCAGTTTGAAATTGACTTCAGTTTCAAAAAGCAGTTCGTGAGGGCGCACTGAACCCCCGCCCGCTATTTGTCCCATCGTTATCAAACAATGCCTAAAATACGATTTTGGATTTCAATTTCTTTAAAACTCTGGAGGAGGACTGCCTGTCTTATGAAACTTTTCACGGCGCTAGGGCATATACCCATCAATCGTCGAAGTGAGGTGGACAAAAGTCTATTGTTGTGTTTTTCAGATATTAATATCAAAAAACATTCGAAAGATTCGCCGAAGCTTCCCAGTTTTGTTAACGTCACCAAAGATAGCATAAAAGTGCGCTTTTAGAAATATTCGCTTGGGAGCTTCAAAACCCTTCGTTCCCAAAAATAGCCTAAAATGGATTTTAGTTCCGAAAAATATTTCGGTTCGGAATATTTTCACGTTTCCCCTAACGTTTTCAAATATAGCCAAAAATGAGTTTTTGAAACAATAGTGCCGAGAAATTACCGGAGGAAAGTCGTCAGATCCCCTACCGTCACCAAAGACAGCCTAAATTTGCGTTTTTAACTTCAATTTCGAAAACTTTCGATGGGAGATGATTGAATCTCCCTCCCTCTAGCAACGTCAACAAAGATAACCTAAAACTGCTTATTTAAAACTTCAGTTTCGGAAAATTTTCGGGAAGAGCGCCGATCTTTCCTAAGCTACGGTCACAAAAAATAGATTCGAATTGATTTTAATGTTGAAAGAATTTTAGGAGAGAACTCCAACATTACTTTTCCCCTGAACTCTCGAAAAAGTTCCAAAAATTGCGATATTTGACGTCAATTTCGAAAATTTCTCCATGCACCTTGAATATACCCGACTCTTTTCTCCTTGCAACCAAACACAACCAAAGATTACTAAAACTATTTTTCGTACTCCAATTTCGATAATTTTCTGGGAGCAATCCCCCCTCCCCTGATTTCCCCTCCTGCGTCCTTTCTCTGATGTCACCGAAGACAGACTATAAAATGCGTTTTTACGACAAGTAAAATTTGGTATGTATTACTTTCTTCAAATATATAAAACGTGCCTAAGAAGTTTCTTACTATAAAACTTTTCTTCCTTTTTATAAGTTCGTCAATCTTGGTTTTTTTTTTCTTTTTTAAATTAGAACTTGATATAGAAATTTGAAGAAATATTTACATGGACGTCTCAAAGATTAGTCAAAATATGCAAATTACTCTTGAGGGGCGGCACATTAGGTCTTTGCACACGGGCGGCCTACACCCTAGGATCGGGCCTGATTTCAATTCCAAGTGGTGTTTTCTCTCATTAATAAACTTTCGTTTTCTTCTCTTAAAGATGCTATTCACCCTCTCAATTGTTGTGGGATTCATAAAATTGTTTGCAATTGCGGACTCGGATACATCGGACTGACCCACCGTTCTTTGAAATTCCGTTTAAAAGAACATCAAAGCTATGTGAAAAAACAACAGCTGAATAAATCAAGTATTGTTCAACACTGTTGGGATTCGAATCAAATTATCCAAAAATGCCCAATTCGTTGGATTTTGATTTTTGGGAATTTTTCCACATCCTGAGGAACCGGTTTAATTTAGTTAACGATCTTACTGCAATTCCGTATTTTTCTTGTGTGTGAACTCCCTTTTTAAAATTTGTTTAGTTTTTCTATTATTTTTGTGCAAACGTCTGTGCATTTCTTGCTTTTATTTTTTCATTTTTTGATTTCTTATTTCGGTTTGTGATCATCTAATTCTAATTTATTTATCCTTCACTCTGTTTTTTTCCGCATTTCTCCATTTGGTACATTGCATCCACACATAATTTTTCCCGTCGGTTAAATTTATTGCTAATTTATTCATTGTGGTTTCATTTTTGAACAATTTGCCTTGTTAATGGGTTTCTTGGAAATTTATTACTAAACAGTTTTTTACTGATGGAATTTTATAATGAATTTCGTCTCCAGGTATCGTTTTGTCTTTTTTGTTTTGTTAAATTTATATTTTTTTGGTATTTATACTGTTTCCTGTTCCGCCGTGTTGCTTTTCTCGGATGACTTTTCATCCAGAAGCTCACACTTCTTTGCATTGAGAAAGGTGTTCCTTATAACACCGAAACACGTGTCTGCAGTAATTTGCAGTTTTTGTGCTGCAAAACGTTGGATAATTGATTATTTTAATTTTCAGCGCAAAGGTATTTATTCGTTAAAATTGTTTTTGTTTTGAGGTAAAATTTCTCCTTTTCAGTGTTATTTGGTGATTTATCTTCTTCCTTTTTTTTTTTGTACAGAGGACAATAAGGAAAGTTGCGTTTATTTGTGTTGTGGAATTTTTGGTTTGCCGCTTTCTTTCTCTAAGAATGATTATTTTGACGGGAAATTTTCCAGTATTTTTTTATCTCTAACTGAAGCCTGTTTGTTGAATATGAGTTTCACTTGACATAACTTTTATTTTTGAGGTAGACCGTGCAGCGCAGCTAGTATTGTAGTAAAGTTGAGATACGCGCATGAAAGGGAGAAACAAATTACTTTCTCTTAGTATTATAAAAGCTCTAGTTTTGTTAATTATTATTATTATTATTTTTTTTTTAACTTTTATAAAGACTTCTAAAAAGATATTTTTTCCATAATTGTAGTTTCACTGGTGATTCCAGGAATGCTATATTTTTTTCTGAGAAACTTTGTTTAAAGCTGAGCATCAGTCGTATAGATTGCTTAATTATTTACTTTTCCAAAGGTGGAAGAGGATCTTTCCAGTTCTCATTGGACAGTCCTTCAGCAAGCAAGCCTGCATCGATGTCATGCTGAAAATCGAAGGCATCTGAGGACGCTCTCCATCTGAAAGTAAGAAGATAAAATTATATTGAGTTTTATCAAAGCCCTTGGCGTACTTGATACACCTTTTTGACTTAGTTTTACTGGGATGATTGATGTACTTGACAAGGAGAGGTAAAAACATAACTGTACTTACAAAAAGGCAAATTTCACATGTACCATTCGGTTCAAATTCGGATCATCATCTGATGTTTCCCTTTAGAAGAAAGAAAAGAGAACGTAAAATTCTTGCTACAGGTAAAAAATAATCACAGATCAATTATTTTATTATTGTATTTCGTAGTAAATTGCATGACATCAGACAAACTCAAGTAACAAATTGCTTCAAAATAATTCCTGTATGTCACAAAACTTTGCATCGTCAAATTTTTGATTATTTTTTTATTACCAAAAGAACAAAATTTGAAATTTAAGAAATTTTGATTCTTTTGCATAATACATCAAGCGTTTTCAGTATTTAATCTCAATCGTTAATACTGCAGACTCCCGATTATCCGTGGAATAGGGCGGCACTGTAACCGCGGATAATCAGAATAATAGGTAAAAAAAAAACGATACTTGGTGTGAATGTTACCGTTAAAGTATGAAATCCGTTATTTTAAAGAATATCTAGTTATTTCATGGAATAACTGATGGTGTCCGTTAAAGTGTAAAACACTCTTGTATTTCATGGTTTAACTAGTTATTTCATAGAATAACGATCTGCAGTCCGTTAAAGTGTAAAACGATCTACAGTGGCTCCCAAAAGTGTTCGTACACTTTGAAATTTTTTAGTAAAACCAAAATAATTCGAAACTGAATTCGAATATGAAGTCCTATATTTTTTTCACATCATTCCTATGTCATTCTAAATACACTGTAAAAAATCTCGGAAAACTCTCTGAATATACAAAAAAGTTTTCCGTAATACACAAATTCGTACGCCCTCCGCAGTTTTCTCCTATAATCAAAAACCTTTCCCGTTTAGCAAGAAAGTAAGAGTCGACGCATGCGCAGCTCACACGGCAATTTTATAGTCCAGCAGCAAAATCAAAACTGAAACTTTCGAAAGCACGCAATGAAAACAAGTGCTGACTCATGTATGCGAAGTAACACTCATCAAGGGGATTAGTAGAAGTTTTGTTCCTCGCATGAATTCACTGAAGATAATTTTAAAGTCTTATATTTTCTTGCTTATGTATCGTCATGAGATTGAATTTGAAGCTATGTCACTTATTTTTTAAGTACGAAGTGCAAATTCTCGACGCATGCTCGCGGAAGGAATACAAACTGAAATTAAAAACCAAATAACTGCCGAGAGGACGCCATGTAAATTCATTTGCGTCGCATAACTTGTGTAGATAATTTACTTTTTTCTTGGATACTTTTCTTCTTTCTACCAAATGGGTAATTTTTGTTGGCAGAATTTTATTCTGTCATAAAAATTACCTTTTTGGTGACCAAAGCCTGCAAAAGACCAGGGTAAGTCGCTTTGCAACTCTATTACTTTAAAGAGATTTAGTTCATATAAATCTCGTTAAAAAAAACTATTTTCTTCAGTATCATTTTTTCGTTGTGAACTATTGCAATTTGAAAATATTTTACATTACATAGAACACATATTTAAAGTGCAAGTGTGTCTAGTTTTATTCTGTAAAATTTATGAATTGAAGATTATAAAAAACTTTAAATAAGTGCTAGTGTGTACTTTGTTTTTATGTGTCAATCTCAGTTAATATTTGGCTGAACATTTATGTATCAAGCATTATGAATTAAATGGTATAATATGCAAATTGTCAGGTTTGATAGTTCGTCTTTAAGGTTGCATGTTTTCATTCTCTTGTAAACAGTGTAGCTGGATTGTATGAAGTAAAAAAAAAAACTATCTCTTGTAATTAGGAACATAGTGCTTCAGTATTATCTAAATGACGATATCTCTTTAAATATTTGCATTAGCGAAACGCTTTAAATTAGTTAAATGTGTATTAATTTCTTTAACAAATAGATACATATATGTATTTAAAAGTGTCTTCATTTTTTTCGTTTTACGAGCCTCAATTTTACCAAAAGCAAAAAAAAAAAAAAAAAGACTTAATAAAATAATTTTGTATTTTTACACCATGTCAAAGTATTTGACTTATAATTTATATGATACTTTGATTTAAAATGTATATGATGTTGCTTTTTCAAGGGGGGGGGGGCGCTTCATAGCATTTTATGGGTGCACCATCACTCTTATGGTGGGGGGGGGATTCTCGTATATATGAAATGGAATAATCATGTAATAGAGTTCAATGTTTTAATAAATAAAATATATAATGCATTTTGCGCACACTGTAAAAATAAAATCAGTAACCTATTTTGAATAAGTATTTATATTTGTGATGAGATGGAAAAAGGAAAGAACAGAAGAATCAACCCGAATGGTTCCAGCAGGGGGACTTGGTGTCATATTTAAATTCATCAATTTCTCTGTTGGTACTTTTCGGTACACTTTGTTCGTCAGAGAAATTGACTTGAGGTGAACGAATTCCGGAACGCGAAGGGTAGGTAAGTCCTGTCAAATTTTATCCGAAGATAAAAGCTATCAAGTTTGATACAAGATCTGCATTAAAAATACAATATGTTGATAGTTTTGTCTTGAAAATATTGAGAGAAACACTGAAGTTTAAGATTGTTTAACAAACAATCCCCACTTTTCAGAAGGTTCCCCCACTCCAATTCCCCGACGATTTTGTGATTAGGAAGGAAACTACTAGATTATTTCATAATTTTTCAAAAATTTATAACTGTGCATATGTTATGCTGTTAACCATGCTATTTGTCATTAGAAATTCAAAAAAAAAAATTCCACGAATGATTCTAAAATTGCTTGTATTATTGCTCTTAGATATGAAAGAACTGATATGGTATGCAATACTATAATAAAAAATTATATTTTAGAAAAAATCACGGAAAAAGGATTCCGAAATTCTCGGAAGCGTTTTTGAAAATTGTTTGGAGAATTCCGAAATACTCGGAAACGTTTTCGAAACTTTCATGAACCACAGCTGCACAGAATACTCAGAAACTTTTCTGGAAATTACGGAAAGAGGATTCCGAAATACTCAGAAACGTTTCTGGACATTACAGAAAGAGGATTCCGAAATACTCAGAAACCTTTCTGAAAATTACAGAAAGAGGATTCCGAAATACTCAGACACGTTTCTAGACATTACAGAAAGAGGATTCCGAAATACTCAGAAACGTTTTTGAAACTTTCATGAACCACAGCTGCACGATATACTCAGAAACGTTCCCGGATTTTTTTTACAGTGTACAACCCATTGGTTTTTCCAAATATTGACGGATCTTCTTTTTGAAATGGGTCAGAAAACGAAGAGACAGAGAAATAACACGCCACAAAAGTCATCGTACACTCAAATACTTTCGAATAAATTCATGATTAAAATTATCATATGCCGGTTTATTAATAGTTTTGCATTGTGTTGACCTTTATAAGTCATTTGGTTTTAATTTTTTGTTTATTTTTTCCGTAATATTGTGCTTATTACTGTAAAATACCTGGTATTTGTAAAAAAAACCGCAAACACCACTCAAAATTTCAATTTTTTTCCCACAGTATGGGTAAATTGGTTTGAAATCTACCGTGTGCAGGTAAACGGCAGTATCTGCAGAAATGAGTTTTCGAGATATTTGAAGAAACGCGTTTTGCATTCAATACTAACGATGGGGAAATTTTGGAATTAGACGTCTTTTTCGCGACTTTTTTTCAGCGGAAACCAAATAAACGAGCTTGTACAATAAAGATAACGTACAATAGATGACAAAAATGCAAAAACACGAAAAATGAAGAATTTGCAGTTACTGCCCTTTACTTGCACACGGCAGAAATGTCTCTAAATTAGTTAATTTATTTGTTTGTATAGTAAAGTGCTTGATAAAATGCTTTAAAGAAAGGAATCGGACCGAAAACAAAGTAAGAAAAGATAAATAAATACCTTTGTGCTGAACAGTAAAGTAAGACAAAACAACGTTAGAAGAAGCACAAATTTGTAAATTACAGCAGACACGTGTTTCGGCGTTACAGGGAACGCCTTTTTCAATGCAAAAAATAATGAGCTTATGGATGAAAAGACATCCGACAAAAGCCAAGAGCAGATAAGCATGCAGCTTAAAAGATAAAAACAGCGGATTAGTCAAACACCAATGACAAAGTTATAAACCGATCAGGAACCAATAGGAATGCAAGCAAAGGCCAAGAGCTTTATCTTAGGTACGAACCCAGAAAGAAAGAATTCAACTGGACAAAGATTAAGCCGAAGCTTAAACAAAAATAAAAGAAATTGTCAGTAACCGTGAACCGCAAGAAAGTAAAAACTGAATGGAAAACCATGAAATAAAATGAACAGAAACAAAAAATATTCGAAAAAAGGAAAAATAAAGATAAATAGAAGAAAATTGGGGGGGGGGGAGTGAGTGTCAATCAAGACAAAAAGGTAAAAATAAACAAAGGAAGATCGATAAAAATGAATGGGGAAAAAAGGGGGGGATGGGGAAAGGACAGTATTAAAGATATGGGAGCCAAATGTTAGAAAAATATGGAACTGCACTAAGATCGTTAAATAAGTTAGAACTGTTCCTCAAAATATGAAAGGATTCCCAAAAGTCAAGATCTGATGAATTGAGGCATTTTTGGATAATCTGATAAAAGTTAAAATCAAAAGAGTGATTCGAATCCCAACAGTGTTGAGCAATACTAGACTTATTTAATTGTTGTTTTTTCACATAATTTTGATGCTCTTTCAAGCGAATTTTTAAAGCACGCCGAGTCTGTCCAATATAGGCAAGTTTACAACTACAATTAATTCTATAAATTCAACAACAATTAAGAGGGTGAATAGGATCTTTAAGAGAAGAGAATGAAAGTTTATTAATAGGAGAGAACATCACCTGGAATTGGAAACGTTTTAGAATCTTAGCAACCTGATAGCTTACAGATGGAAAGAATGGCAAAACAACCAAATTCTTTCTGATGAAGGTTAGGTTAAGAACATTAGTTTGGGATTTATTTGAAAGTTTTTTATAAATGGAATCAATCAAAGTTGGCGGATAGTCTCTATCAATTGCCACAGCTTTAAAATAATTAAGTTCCACTTTGAGAAGTTCCGACGAAGAACAAATATTAATTGCGCGATAAACAAAAAGAATTGAAAGCAGAATATTTTTGATTTAGAGGATGAGACGATAGTCTATGAGGAGGTAAAGAAACAGCAAAAGGTTTGCGATAAACAGTAGTTTCAAAACCAATTTCAGTACGAGAAACAAGTACATCAAGAAATGAAATGCAATTATTCCGTTCTTTCTCACAAGAAAACTGAATATGAGGATCAATGGAGTTTAAAATAGATAAAACCTCATCACTCTCAAACTGATTCTGGTTCATTAGAACAAAACAATCATCAAATTATTCCGAAGTTTATTTCTTTGAAATGTAATTTACCACGTTCTGTCAAAATTGACAAAGTAATCTTTCGGTCGAAATTGGCTTTACTCAGAGCTTCGATCCAGGAAACTAGGAAACATTTATCGTTTATTGAACGTGAACTTTATGATTTACATCTTTCGGTTTCAAATTCCATTCCCAACTTTAACATTATTGACAGAAATTCTTGGTCTAGAACCCTTCGTTCCTCTGATAAACATCAAATTATTTTGAAAAAGAAATTAACTATGCTTTGTAAATCTTCTCATGTCGTTCCTCTTGATAATTTACCTGTTGTTAATAAGAATGTTGTTGTTAATCTTTCTAGCGTTCCATTAAGTAATTCTCAAATTGAGGCTCTAAAATGTAATGATAATTTTGCTGTGAGTGTTAATCCTTCTTTTTCAAAGCTTATTGCTCCTGTTGAGAAAGCTTTTAAATTTGTGCCTTAACTTCCTCTCAAAAAGATTCGATTCTGCATCTTATAGCTTCTAATATTGACTTTAACTCGAAAATTTCTAAACCTGCATTTGCTAATACTGTTAGCCGTTCTGTTAAAGACTTAGTTTCGAATTCTGATCTGGTTGTTACCAAAGCTGACAAGGGTAGCCAAATTGTTGTTCTTGACAAATCATCTTATGTTAATAAAACTAATGATTTGATTTCTTCTGGGCCATATGCTGAAATTTCTAAAGATCCTAGTGATAAAGAGTTAAAAACTATTTCATCTGCTGTTAAGTCTATTCCTTCAAATGTTAAACGCTCTGTTGATCCATCTATTGCTAATTGTGCTAGATTTTATGCTTTACCTAAGGTGCATAAAGCTGGTATTCCTTTCAGGCCGATTGTTTCCAATATTGGTAGGGTTTCGTACAAACTTGCAAAATATTTAGTCTCTGTGTTTTCTCCCCTTAGGAGTCACAATTTATTTACTATTAAAAATTCTGTTGAGATTGTTAAAAAAATTCACAGTTTCGTTCCAAATAATTCTTTTATGGCTTCTTTTGATGTTAACTCTTTATTTACGAACGTTCCCGTCGAGGGTTCATTGTTATGCCTTCGTGGAAGACTTTCTGAATTTCATTTCACCAATACGGAAATTGAGGATTTAATTTTCCTTACCCGTACTTGTCTTAAGCAATGTTCTTTTGTTTTTAATGGGAAATTTTATATTATGTTAGCTGGTCTGACTATGGGAAACCCACTTAGCCCCATTGTTATTGATATTTACATGCATTATTTTGAGGTTAAGCTGTTCCAAAAACTGCAGTTTCAATTTTATGTTCGGTATGTTGATGATTGTTTTGTTTTAATGAACCACAATCAGTTTGAGAGTGATGAGGTTTTATCTATTTTAAACTCCATTGATCCTCATATTCAGTTTTCTTGTGAGAAAGAACGGAATAATTGCATTTCATTTCTTGATGTACTTGTTTCTCGTACTGAAATTTGTTTTGAAACTACTGTTTATCGCAAACCTTTTGATGTATCTTTACCTCCTCATAGACTATCGTCTCATCCTCCAAATCAAAAATATTCTGCTTTCAATTCTTTAGTTTATCGCGCAATTAATATTCGTTCTTCGTTGGAACTTCTCAAAGTGGAACTTAATTATCTTAAAGTTGTGGCAACTGATAGAGACTATCCGCCAACTTTGATTGATTCCATTTATAAAAAACTTTCAAATAAATCCCAAACTAATGTTCTTTACCGAACCTTCATCAGAAAGAATTTGGTTGTTTTGCCATTCTTTCCATCTGTAAGCTATCAGGTTGCTAAGATTCTAAAACGTTTCCAATTCCAGGTGGTGTTCTCTCCAATTAATAAACTTTCATTCTCTTCTCTTAAAGATCCTATTCACCCTCTTAATTGTTGTGGAATTTATAGAATTAATTGTAGTTGTAAACTTGCCTAAATTGGACAGACTCGGCCTGCTTTAAAAATTCTGCTTGAAAGAGCATCAAAATTATTGAAAAAACAACAATTAAATAAGTCTAGTATTGCTCAACACTGTTGGGATTCTGAATCACTCTTTTGATTTTAACTCTTATCAGATTATCCAAAAATGCCCCAATTCATCAGATCTTGACTTTTGGGAATCCTTTCATTATTTGAGGAACAGTTCTAACTTAGTTAACGATCTTAGTGCAGTTCCATATTTTTCTAACATTTGGCTCCCATATCTTTAATACTGTCCTTTCCCCATTCCCCCCCCCCCTTTTTTCCTCATTCATTTTTATCGATCTTCCTTTGTTTATTTTTACCTTTTTGTCTTGATTGACACTCACCCCCCCCCCCCCAATTTTCTTCTATTTATCTTTATTTTTCCTTTTTTCGAATATTTTTTGTTTCTGTTTATTTTATTTCATGGTTTTCCATTCAGTTTTTCCTTTCTTGCGGTTCACGGTTACTGACAATTTCTTTTATTTTTGTTTAAGCTTCGGCTTAATCTTTGTCCAATTGAATTCTTTCTTTCTGGGTTCGTACCTAAGATAAAGCTCTTGGCCTTTGCTTGCATTCCTATTGGTTCCTGATCGGTTTATAACTTTGTCATTGGTGTTTGGCTAATCCGCTGTTTTTATCTTTTAAGCTGCATGCTTATCTGCTCTTGGCTTTTGTCGGATGTCTTTTCATCCATGAGCTTATTATTTTTTGCATTGAAAAAGGCGTTCCCTGTAACGCCGAAACACGTGTCTGCTGTAATTTATAAATTTGTGCTTCTTCTAACGTTGTTTTGTCTTACTTTAAGGTAAGAAAAGGTCAACCGGCAAAGTTGACAAAACGTGATCGGAGATTTAAAGTTAAAAAACTTATGAAAAATACACATTTGAGCGCTGTAAAAATTTCTGCAGAGTTATATGAAACACTTTACATTTAATTTTCACCTAAAATTGTTCGCCAAGTACTCTGATTAGCTGGATTAAATGGGACCTCTTCCCGAAGAAATTTTCTTGATCGTGCGAAAAACAGAAAGCTTACGCTTTTTATCGCAAAATTAATGATAAATAAGCTAAAAAAGTTTTAGAATCATTTCTTACTTACAGATAAAAATTAATTTAAGATTTTTGGTTAAATTGTTGTACAACTTTAAGCAGCAGAAAAAATTAGGAACTTAATCTTAAGAACTTATTTGGATCAGTTAATCAGGACCGTGGAGGTGTTCTAGTGTGAGGGTGCATATCAGCATCAGGACTTGGTAATTTGTAATTTTTTGATGAAATAATGAATCATGCTGTTCCTTTAAATATTTTAAAAACCAATTTTGAACTCTTAGCCAAAAATTTGGTTCATGGAAACAACTTGGTTTTTTATCAAGGTAACGATAAGAAGCACACGGTTTTCATCGTTTGCGTTTAGTACCTCCAAAATTGTCCTAAAGTTTAGAAAATACCCCCTCAATCTCCAGATTTTAACTTAATGTAACGTATTTGGAGATATCTGGAGGCTAGATTACGAAAATAGGGCTTTAAAACGAAAATAGAGCTAGAAACAGTAAGACTCGAAGTGTGGTTAACACTTACTCAGAAATTACGCAAAAAAAAAGAAAGAAAAAAAATGAAATCTATTCCCAGACGTTTAAAAGGTGTTATGAATACTGTAAGATATTCTACTAATTAATAACTTAATCAGAAGTTAGATTATTCAATAATATATAGACATTTTATAAAATGTACGAAGACTTTTGTAAGATAAAATTTCCGGCACTTTTTGGTTTTTGATTTTAAAAAAAATTAAGCTTTAATATTTTTTAAAAACTTTTCATGTAGTTTTGTTAAAAATTGATCATAGATTTTATAATTAAATACCTATTCCGAAATATTAATTCTAACTAATGGATTGGGGCCTTTTTCGTTGAAAGTCGTAGGTGTACGAAGACTTTTGGGAACCACTGTATAAGATATATCTTGCACAAAAAATAAATTTACTTTCCCCCGCTGTGTTACCCCCCAAATGTTCGTGTAAAACCCAGTGTGTCAACAAAAAATGCTTTTCTTTAAAAATAATGTTCTTTGTATTTCCAAATGTCATTTTAGCAATCCCTGTTGTAACAAACCATTTTATTGTACGTATCCATAAATACCATTTATACGCAGCATAAATTAGATAAATTGCTACTTTTTCATTTTAATTGTCTATCATTAGTTTATTTATAGAATACCTAGTAATTTCATTTTAGATTAATTGTTCATTTTACACTTTAACTGTCTCTCATTAGTTAATTTATACAATACCTAATTATTTCATAGAATAACTAGTTAAAGTGTCAAATTCAGTGGTTGGAAAACTACATTTATTTTGTAGCGAACTACAACTACAACTACTTCGTTACAAATGAAAGGTAACTACAACTACAACTACTTTTTTTCAAATGTAGCAGCTACAAACTACTTTTGAAATGCAGTCGCTACTTCGCTACTTTCCAAAAAATAAGTAAATAAAAAGCATACAGACTAGGGTGCCCACAAAAAATGAAAGTCGATTTTTCTAGTGGCATATCCTCTTATATTTTTCTTCTTATGTTAAAACAACTGTAAAAAAAAGTTTCATGTAATTTGAACAACGGCAACCTGTGCCGACCGGCGTTTGAAAGGTTAAGTCAGCACTTGTAGGTACGAGTATGCCAGGACAAATCGGAAAAAAAAAAATCTTTTTTTAGTAACTCGAAATTTTTGTTGATAAGACGTTGCTCCTATATCCCACACTTCACATGTACCATAAAATCAATTATTCAAATTAAAAAAAACATTTAGATATCCCACACTTGGCCTAAAATTTATAATTTTCTTCAAAAAACTGATTTTTTTTTTCTATTTATCTTTTACATATTAATTGAAACAAAATATCAAATTCAAAAATTATTAGCGAACACATTTTCAGATCAACACACACACACGGATTTGTAAATGAATAATAATATTTAAAAAAAAAAAGAAATTTAAATTTAAAAATTTAACTTAACCTTGAAAAAATGCATATCTTTTGAGTATTATGTTGGAGATTCAAATATTGCAGGAGAGCAAAAATTTCTATTTAACGCTAATAATCTACTTTACTGCTCATATTTTTTAGCTTGATAATTTCGTTAAATTTACCTTGCTTTTTTAAAATTTGTATCAAAAAAAGAAGGTAAAGAAAATTATAAATTTTAGGCCAACTGTATGATACTTAAAAGTTTTTTTTTTTTTTTTTAATTTGGATAAATATGTTTGTGGTACATGTGGGGGCTATAATTCCAACATTTTATCAACGTGAAGTTTCGAACTTCGAAAAAAAAAAAAAAAAAAAAAAAAAAAAAAAAAAATATATATATATATATATATATATATATATATATATATATATATATATATATATATATATATATATATATATATATATATATATATATATCATTTGGTTTAGTACACAGGGCTGTTTTTACTCTCAGAAGAAAGCCAGCACTGGTTGCCGTTGTACAAATTACATGAAACATTTTTTACAATTGTTTTGACTTTAAAATAAAAATACAGAGGATGTGACTCCATAAAACAGAAAGACGAGAAAAGTGATGAAATAGTGTTATCCATAGGAGTGAATGGGCCCTCGTGTTGCATTTTCTGCCATCGCAGGATCAGAAATGCACTGAACCAAAACTTTAATATAAATTCCCATTCTAAGCATTGATTAAGCACTATTAAAGCAGAAATGAGAATTTTTTCAAAAATTAGAGGTAATCGATTTGGCAACTGAGTCATCCATATAACACTCTAATGCTCGTATTTATTGAAAGCCGGTCAGGTCAGTTTAGTAACATCTTCTATAACCTTTACAGCTTCTTTGTTTGGTGAACACAGTAGAAGCACTATTTTTACGAAACTTTAATTTTCACGATTTTTCCGTGCCCGTTGTAATCACGAAAATTTAATCCTCGTGAAATACTTTTGTTTTTCAACTTTCGATCTGTTCATATAAAATTCAAAAAATGTTCAACTCGCTAAATCACCGATACAGTGAAACCTGTGTAAGTTGACCACTCGCGGTGCAGTACTTTGGTGGTCAACTTATAAAGGGCGGTAATGATTTTTTTTTTTTTTTTTTTGTCATTTCTTGCACCATGAGTTTTTGAGTAATTCACTCTTATTCTTTCTGTTCAACTCACTTTCATTGTATAACATTATTGAAAGTGAAGCAATAATTAAAAATACTATTCAAAAAGTTTTGTTATTTTTTCTTTGTTTTTAACTATATTAGACACTTGTTTTAGAAATTCCATATGTGCCGGCTAATTTTCTCTGGCTTTCTCCATTTTCAATTAATTTAATATAATATTTTATACTTTTTATTAATCTCAAGTTCAACTAACTTTCGTTTTTAACTTATAGCACAAAGAGCAATAAGCGCGACTCTCCCAGTTCATAAATGCGAAACATGTAACTTTACTCATTAGCAGGCTCAGATCTGCGTACCCGCAGTGCGAGGGGTCCGCGTCCTTAAAGGGGATAATGTTCCTAGAAATTGAAGAAAAAATAGAAAAAAAACTAGCATTAAGACTTATTCACTTTACAAATAGACACTGCTTGCCATTAGGGAGAAGCCCTACATATTTTGTTGCAGGGGGGGGGGCTAAAATGTATAGATCCGACCCTGCTCTTTTTAGCACAATTCCTTTGTAGCCACAACATATTGCAACTGAAAGAAAAGTCTTTGAACTTTTCTACTGAAACTTATTTTCATTGAACAGAGTACAAAAAGCTATCTCAAATAGAACAGCAAATGAAAAACAAGTTTGAAGAATAAAGAGCAGCATAAGCTTTATGCTGCTGTTTAGTTAGTAAAATGCTAGTCTGTCATCAAAGCATTAAAAACATTTTTGGAAAGCTATCAAAAAAAGGAAAGAAATAATAATAATAATAAATAAATAATAAAATAAAATAATTTGCTGAAGAAAGTTTAAAAAAATAAACCAAGCGGTCAACTTACAAAGGGTTTTTTACAATACTCCAAACCAAATTTGGTGTTCATTAGTGGTCAAGATAGACAGGTGGTCAAGTTACAGAGGTTTTCCTTTATTATATAGATAGGACTAATTCCGTTCCTGACAAAAGCGGTCAACATAGACAGGTGGTCAACTTTACAGGATTTACTGTACCTTAATTTTCGCGAAAATAAGTGCTTTTACAGTCTTGGAACAATAATCTCTTTGAAATCTAAAATGTTCATCCACGGGACATCCTCGGCAGCCAGAAAAACAAAGGAGTTACAAAATTGGCGGTTATCTCTAATTCATATACTTTCTTTTTAAGTCAAGCTCTATTCAATATAAATATTGACGAAGTATGAAAAATACGATGACAAACAAACTAATGGAGTCAAGTAGATATAATGTATGGCGTCAAAGCGATATATCTGAGGTTAGCTCGTATTTTTATGAGCTTTATTTCTCATTGTATCCGCTGATGCACTTGTTTAAAACTTGCACCAGTCAAATTCGTTTGAACCTTGATTCTTTTTTTTTTCGGAAGTTTATTTAAAAGTAGTTTCCTGAAACCGCTACAAACTACTTATTTTTTGTATCGAACTACTCGCTACACTACTTTTTTTAAAAAGTAGTGCACTACACTACAAACTACTAAAAATTGTAGCTACTACAGTAGCGTCGCTACTTGTAGCGCGCTACTTCCAACCACTGGTCAAATTAATAACATATTACACACTTTAACGGACACGATCAGTTATTTCATGGAATAACAAGGTATTCTATAAAATAACTGCATTATATACTTTAACGGTAACATATATAATAGCTAACAAACATTAATAACACTACCACATGTATCTGAATTATAACTAAAAGCATTGCAACATTGCATCTACTGACATTTAGTATAAAAAATGTATATAAAATCTAAAAGCGAACAATAACACATTATACGTTTAAAATAAAAAATTTTAAATGTGAAAAGACCCCCGGATAATTGGACCGCCGATAATCGGGAGTTCACTGTAGTTTATGTGTTTTAGCAAAATTATACAGAGTTAATATACTGCGTATATCAACTCAAATACCTCCAAAGATAGGACACCCCTATTTGAGGGGCAAAATGTCCAGTCCCTTAAGTGTCCCTAATTGAAAGGTTCTCCTGTATTTCATAAACCACTATGTTTTGGACTTTTGGAGATATTTAGGGACGAACGATTACTCTGGAGAGTCGCTGAGGCAATTCTTGATACAAATAAAAAAATAATCACAAAACCATTATTTCATAAATCAACATGCTTCATAGACAACTAAAGACGAGACTCTGGGAAGTCTCTGGGACAAGAATATCCTCCGGAAAAAAAGGTTGTCTCATAAAAAAATACTGCAACTTAAAGATGAGAACTTTTACACCACAAGGAACAATAACATTCTTACATTTACTCGTACGTTTCCCGATGAACATCGGTTTCTTATTATCTCCCGAGGATCATCATTTTATTAGATAATTGTTTTCCGTTTTTTTTTAACTACTTTTTGCTATTTTCCAGTTCACTGAATTTTAGCTACCTCATTCCAAAATATACAAATACATGAAAATGTGTGCTAGATACTGTCTAATAAAAAGGCTGAAAGAGTACATCACTGACCGATCACTGAAAAGAGACATGTCATTGAAAATATGGTTCAAACTTGGATTACCGTTTGGACTTGCACTGTGTGGTCATTGGCGTAAAAGCTGAGTATCAATAATATTTATGTCTAACTTGTTAAGTGAATGCAGTTTTTTCATCAAGCTATGTGGTCAATATAAGGAGCTGTTTAAAACTCGGCGAACGAATACTGAAAACCTTTTAAAAGCCAGTTGGGGCAATTAAGGTAAATTGAAATATGAGGTAAATATAAACAAGCTCTCTTAGCATTATTTTTTAAAGTTTAGTGATCTTACTCTTTCCTATCCAGCAGGTCTGTAAATGCAAAGTAACTGAATTCAGTTGTATTTGTCATGTAAAAGGTGTACCTGAAACATTTTGTTAGGGGTCTGACCTTTTGTGCGATTTTTTATGTACAGTTTATGCGTTAGATTTACCCCTTATATACTGTACTCTGGGGTAAATGGAAAAATAAAGCTGAGTTTGTCATTTTTCCTATTTATTTGAAATATTATATTTGGACAGAAATTACACTTTTGGGTGTATTTTACATACTCTTAGTGCCTAATTTTATTTTTGTGTGATTTTTCTCTTTATATGGTTTTAAATTATGTTTGGAAGAATAAGCGGGTCGCACGCAATCTATGAGTCACAGGTTCGGTATTGTTGGTGCGAAACTTTCTAAGTTTCTAAACTGATTGTGTACATTGCGATTATCTACCTACATCAACATCATCTGAAAAGAAGGTGTAGTTTTAATTTACATTCTATAGTAGGTGGAAACCTAACCTGGCAGCATTGTGAAGGCTATGCTGATCCTAATCACAGCATTACGACACTGTCATGGTGTCATTTTAGGTTTGCCCCAAATATAGTCACTGAGATAATAGGAAACACGCTAGGGTAAATGAAACATTATTTCATTAATAAACTAGTATGTTGTGGCCATTACGAAACTCTCTTCTATATTTTTCTTTTTTTTCTTTTTTTTTTCTGATCCCTCCCCATGCTT
Source organism: Uloborus diversus (assembly GCF_026930045.1). Classification (NCBI taxonomy): domain Eukaryota; kingdom Metazoa; phylum Arthropoda; class Arachnida; order Araneae; family Uloboridae; genus Uloborus; species Uloborus diversus. The sequence continues at coordinate 25,583,698 of NC_072731.1, read as the reverse complement.
GACAAGGAAGCAATATTCCCAACAAAAACAAAATTACACATGCAAAAACTTGACGACCATCCCAATGTCTGAATTTTTTGCAAAAGCAAAGCAAAGAGCGAAAACTGAAAGTTATTTTAAAAGCCTTGATTGAATTAATTACAAATATTTTATTTGTTAACAAACATAAGATGACAACAGTTAAATATTTTAAATCATTGAGATAATATTTCCGGTCATTTCCATACAATTAAAATCACGAGAAATACGCAGACGACAATCTATTACGATTTATCTTTCTTATTGTTGCATTAATAAAGCTATTTTTATTCGCAAAAAAAAAAAAAAAAAAAAACAATCCATTTAACAAGGCAAAACATTACATTAAAGTGGGGGGGGAACCTTTCAAATTTTTAAAATTAATTTGAATTTTGAAATTTTGAATTCAAGTTCTGTTTTTCGCAATCACGAGTGCGTGTGCGTAGACATGTACGCACATTGGCGTGTGTGTAAAGGCGCGTGTGTGAGTGTGTGTGAACGTTCGTGTGTCTAGGACATGGACGCCACCGACCAGGAGCAGCGGCTACCGGGGGACAGTGCTCAGGACCAGAGGAGTCCCGCCGGAGCCGCGCCTGCAGAGGACGGTGGTGTTGAAAAAGGAACCACAATGTCATGGACAGTCAAATGAAAACAATTAGCAATCGTGATTGCTCAAAAATCAACACCTCTTGGAGCGATTGACGTCATAATTGAACCAAAGCCTGTTTACATATGGATTCACATTTATTCCAAATTTCAACCAGAACGTAGCATTACTTCTTGAGATAGGGCACTCACAATGGAAAAAAAGAACGGGTGATTGCGCTACCCCCTTTTTAGCTGTTGACACCAAAATAAAATCAGCTCTTATACCCACTAAGGGCTACTTGCCGATAAATTTTTCTTTCATTCCGTTCATTATTTCTTGAGATACAGCAGTCACAATGGACGACAAAAAACGTTCTATAGCTCAACCCCCGTTTGAGTTATTGACACCAAAATTGAATCAGCACCTTTTCCTGTTAGTGGCAACATATGGACCAAATTTTGTTTGATTCCGCCAGTTACTTCCTGAGGAATAGCAAGCACGCGTAACTCAAAAAATGTCCCATTGCTTCACCCCCCCCCCCCCTTGGAGGAATTCGCGCCAAAATCCCATACACACACACACAGAAAGACAGACATTTTCCAAAAATAGTCGAAATGGACTTAGCACACTTCAAAACGTTCGAATCCGTCAAAATTCAAAATTCGAAAATTTGCACGAATCCAATACTTTCTTCTATATATTAGATATAGAAGAAAGTAAAAAGTCATAAGGTCGTTTGTTTGTAGTATTTTCCACAGTGCACAAAATTTTATCTCCAAATTCATTCAAAAGAAGAGGATCTAAAGTTGAAACATTGAAGTTCTGTTTCCATTTTCCTCAATCTACCCTACCCGGGGATTTGGGTTTCATTTTGCAAGTGAAAACCGTTTTTCTTTGCAGTATTTTCGGTGGTTCCATTTGAAACCACCTGAGCTCATCAACCACATAAAAAGGTTGAGGGAATGAAGTAATTTGCCTCTAAAGAAAAAAAAAGCAATAAATAATTGCTTCTCCAACCTGAGCAAACCGTTGAAGAAAATCCTCCATAACCTCATAGGCATGATATAATGCATCTGAAGTCCGCCACAAGAAAAGGTCTTCTTGTCACTGCTCGACTGCTGATACCCGCTGGTGTCCCTCAGTCGATAGATCTTCCCGTTCTTCAACTTCAGATATATCCAGGCGCCTGCCTCGTGGTGCGTGGAACGGGCTATCCGGGCAACCAGACATTCAGATTGGGAATTGACGCCGTAGAAGAACACCTCGTCTGCGCCCTGGAGAGAAAAAAAAAAGTGAAAATTTGTAGAAAAAATTTTCAGAACCTTGCGCTCATACTTGAAAGAAACATTTTTTAATCTAACAGATCGGATAATATAATCAGAAGTCAGTAACATTTTCGAGACATCTCAATTAAAAACACAGCTTATAAAAGCAGCAAAATAAAAACATTTTACTTTCTTTTTAGAAACTCTTTGTTTCCCTTCATTTTCAACTTAGAGAATACAATAGATCAATAAGGCCCTAGTGACATTATAAAAAGCCATCGCTAGTAGTTGAGGCGAAGCTAACTTGGCAGCATTGTAAAGGCTACAGAACGCCTGATCACAGCCATTGCTAAGTTAGTCTTGCCAAGAGATCAAAATAGTCCGAAAAAGAAAAAAAGATGTCTGAATGTAATGTTTTTTAATGCTTAACCCTTTATATGTTCCAAGAAAAACAGAGATATTAAAAAATCCTATTTTAGTCATAAAAAAAAAATTTTTCCCCAATTTTCCAGAAAACCCCCCGGAAAAAAATCGTTTTTTTTTCACCACTTCAAAATGTCAAGAAACTTTATATCTCTAGTCTTGCCTCAACTGTAGAGAGTCACAATACCTCTCTTGGTTTACGAAAAAATAGACAATAATTCTTTTCATCAAAAGATCTACTAAAAACAAATAAAATTGTGATCCATAAATTGATATCTGGCGAATCTTGTGATAAGGAGATTTCTTGATTGATTGTAAAATACACTAACATAACTATATCATTCCATCCCTTATTCACGTGCACAAATAGGGTGTTTGATATAGTTTTAAAGCAACGACAACTCATACCAAAATTTAGATTAAACAATTTTAACGAAATTACGTAGAAATTGTTTGGTAACCAAGCAAGCATATAAATCCACCCTCGCGCCAATTGTCGAACTTATCTGAAAAAATGTCAGGTTACGACCTCGTATAAAACATTTAAACCATTAAAATTTCTTTGCATCAGTTAAAGTTACCAACACAATTTAAAAACTTTTGGATCAACTTTCAACTAACCATCTTTCTTCAATTGCTTTACACAACAAATGAGGCGTTGAAAGAGTTGTCTGTTTTTAGACACCTATTTTAAAATTTAACCCAGTGTTTTGTCTTTTAATGAATCAAAATAACTATTGTGACGTGTCACAAAGAATACCTTTCTCTTTTATCGTAACAAAATGATAGCAAAATCAAAATACGGGAAATTTCCTCGAAACAATGTCTAAAATTAGGTTTAAAATCTCACAATTATGGTAACCCTAAGGAAGAGGGAAGAGTCTAAATTAAGATTTAAGCAAAAAGTAGAAAGTAATCTACCATTTTAGTTTCAGACCCTTAGGAATTTGTTGAATGGTAAGACGAAAACACTAACGATAGAGAAAAAAAATAAATTAGCGAATTCCCTTGACTGGTTTAGTCACAATTTTCAAGAATATTCAACAAAACAATTTAAAAAAAAATACTTGAATGAGATGAGATTCGGGATGAGGGGACTCCAGTTGCCATTCTTCATCAGGATATATAAATCCAACTTTAACTGGATCGTGATCTGCTTCCAGGTTGTAGAGATCAAAGCGTTTCTTCTTTGTCCATCTTTGAAATCTGATGATAAGATATGATAGCAGCCATTTGTAACTCTTCAGGAAACCTGTAAGGACGAAAGTTTCTGAAACTGAGCAATAAAATCCGTAAATGCAATGACAAAAGACAAAACACAATTCTGGTAGTAAAACCGTTGTTAAGTTCTAACAATCTTTTCTTAATTTGAACTTGAAGACATGAAGAGTTGTTTACGCAAATCCAGAGTCAAATGTCAACTAATGAATACGTAACAGTGGCATGTTTTAAAGAAAATATGTACAGTATACCAGTTACTCGAAAAACTTTGTAAAATAGCTTAAAGTAAGCAAAATCTAGAGAAGGTGATTTATCTGATAAATTTTTGCTGTGATTAAAAAGATTTTTTTTTTTTTTTTTTGACTTCCAGAAAAAATAAGTTTTCTGTCAAAAGTCACCAACACACAGAAATCCACATACTTCAATAAAGCAACCTAACTATAAAAGAAATGAAAGATTGGAGGCGAAATTACTCGGAAAACACCAGTTCGTTGTGCTTGTATCATCAATTATCATCATCAGCAGCAGGGGCATGCTTAGAGTTTTAGCGGCCCTGTGCGAAATTTGTTTTAATTGTCAAAAAATAATCTTTTTTTTTTTGGGCAATCACGATTGCTTATTGTTCTCATTTGACTGTTTTGATGTTCTATCATTTTATTTTCTCACCGCCACCCTCCGCAGCATCACTGTCGACCGAGTCCTCACGATGCTGCTCCTATAGCGAAAACCGTCTCTAGGTTGCGTCCATGTCCAACACACACGCACACATACACCTACACACACATACACAAATGCATACATACAGACACCTACACATACACACACACAAAAACATACACACACACAACTACCCACACATTCATGCTGCACACAGACACAGATATGCCTACACACATATACACATCCCCCACACACACAAACACACACACATACACCTACACACACACAAACACATACACACACGCATACATACAGACACCTACACATACACACAACTACCCACACATTCATGCCTGCACACAGACAAACACATATGCCTACACACACATACACATACACCCTCCCCACACACATTCATACACACATGCCTACACACATACACATACCCCCTACACACAAACACACACGCCTACATACACACACTCGTGATTGCGAAACACATAATTTGAATTCAAGATGCCAAAAATTCAAATTAATATAATTTTTTATTATTTATTTACTCTCTCCTAAAAAACATAACTCGCTGTATTCTGTTACTCAGCTGCATAAGTTAGTTTGAGATTTTTATAAGTACAGCAGAACCTCAATTATCCGAGCTGTTTGGGACCGCAAGAGCCTCGGATGTCGGAATTCTCGGTTAATAGAAACTTTATGTAAAAAATTATCAGGATCGTAAATAGTATAAATTAAAAATACGATAGAATATTTATAAAAGACGGAGAGATAAAAAGTAATGTTTTATAGTTAAAGAAACAAAAATGGAAAATAACTTGTAGTAAATTTTAAAAAGTCAATTGAATTTTTTTAGCAATTCCAAGTTAAATATTGAAAGTTGCAATAAAACACACTCACATTTCTAGAAAATACTTTCATTTTCAAATTGAAAATTCATCGTTTTCTTAAATTTACATTATTTTTTGAAAGATAGACTTCATTATCGGCTCGGTTAACAGAAGCCTCGGTTAATCGAGGTTCTACTGTAATTACAATATATTAATTAGAAAAAATATGACACAAAATATCATTGCAAAGAAAATTTTTGGAATCCGAAAGCGATATAATTGATGAAATAAAGATTGGTATCCAAATTGTGTTGTTTTCAGCCTGGGGGGGGGGATGAAATACTAAATTGAAATATAACTTCAGAACAACGTTCGGGAAAAGAAAAAAAAATTTTGACCTTTTTCTGCCTTTTCACTTACTTTTACTACTAGCAAATATAAAGGTCATTCTATGTCAGGTGACCCAGGGGTCCCCGCTCGACCATCTTCGATTTAGATGAATCTTCACAAAGGTATAGAGATGCCTTTGAAACTAACCTATGCAAATTTTCAGCTTCCTAAATCCAAATCCTGAGGATCTAGGATCTCCGAAAAATGTTATCCAGTATGGCGGATCAGCTTTTTGTGCCAAATTACCAAGTTTAGACTAAGTTAACAGAAAATTTTATTACACTGGAAGCTGAAATTTTAGGCGTTTTAAGTACAATTGGCTGTTAATAAATTCAAGTATTTTTGGAAACTTGAGCTCATTAGAGTTAGTATAGCACTCGTCTTAACTCTTAAAAAAGTTATCGTCCATCGTTTTAGATGCCCCCCTCTCCTCCCTATTCATTTTTTTTTTCAGTTTATTCTTTTTAATGATCATGTTAAAATTTCAAACCTGAACCTCACTAAAAAAATCAAGCCAGAGCAAGTAATTTTGAAACTTAAAAATTCAACGCCAGTTCCTTTTGGCGTTGAAATTGCATCTGAAGAGAAGCGGACAGGGTCGGTGAACCACCGGGCATTTGCCCGGTGAGTCGCCTATATTTGAGCGGAATTAAATTTTACAATTTCATAGCATACATTATTTTAATTGATAAGAGAAATTATTTTTAATTAAGTCAATTTTATAATACCCTGGGACATTTAAGTTAGTTTCAACAAAGCAAGAAAGTCGCTATTAGATAAGTATTGACAGAAAGAAAAACAAATTGTGTCATAAACAAACACGATAAGAGTGAAACTTATATCTTTTCTTTTTTCTCACATTCTGAACGAAAGAGTGAGATAGAGTGGACACAGGAAGAAATTGAAGCCGGTAGTGGCACCAATGTATCCCATTATCTTTAGGTTCTCGTTTAAGATCTTAGGATACATTTTGTATTACTGTATCTCAATAAATTGGTTGTTAATTTAAACTTAGATATTTTGTTTGCAAGTTTATGAATCTCGTTTATGTAATTGCATTAAAATGTAAACCAATCCGTCAGCTCTTTTATTCGTTCGCTTTGCAAGATTGATGATAGCCACTTAGTCCAGTCATATTATACAAAAAAAAGAAAATAGGGGGGGGGGGCTAAAATCGCAAAACACGATGTGGTTCTGATTTTTTAATATGTTTTTTGGGTAAGTTAGGGTAGTGTAAATCTAAGTTTACAGTTTTCAAAAACCTGTGCTCGTTGCATAATTCGCGAAAAACTGCGAAATTTTCGGATTTTTTTAGTTTTTCCTTTATAACTCCTAAACTATCCAACTTTTGGTGCTAAATGAGAGTACCTATTTTAAAGCACATTAAATTGTAAACAATTTAAGCCCAAGTGGGGTTCTGTGCGACCAATAGTTTAGGAGGTATCGCACTTCAAAAACTGGGCATTTTTGGCGAAATATGAAAAAATTATGCTTTGATCACATTCCACGCCAAATATGGACATGAATTCCCACTTTAATCGAAAAAATCTGGCTATACTGTTATAGTACGTGTGATTGACTTTCATTTAAGCCAAAAACAAAATCTGTAGATTCAATAGTTCTTTTACAATCGCAAAACAAACATTTGATTTTTGTAGAAATGAGACAAAACCCTTTTCAATTCAATATGTAAGATCCTATTCTAAAAAAAGGGGGGAAAGAATGATATAAATAGACTCTAATTTGTGTATATATAAGTTATGTGTGCTTGAAATACTGGGCGGTTATGAAAAAAATAAATAGGCCAATGGTTGACAGTCCTATGCAAATAACGCACGTATTCGCATCTATGCCTTTAACATTGATGAATTTTCGGTCGTATTTCATTTTTCAACTGGAAAATTACCTCCCGGGTTTTCTTTTGAATGGAGAATAATTTTGGTATCAGACGAATTTGTCATGAGATTTGAATATCCTAAGACGGATGAGCAGAGAAACAAAAAATAAATGAAAATGAAAGTTCACTCATTCTTTTTGCAAGTTATCTACCGAGTTTGGTTTTGAATAGATAATATTTTGGACAAAAGATTTTCAGTATAAAATACTTCCCATTGGAATAAGAGAGATATGGACAAAAGAAAAAACAGAATGATTTCAAAAGGGTGAAACTATTTACATGATAATTTTAGCATTAAAACGTATCTTAAAAATTAACTGCACTTAGTGTATTCAGTAAATTACCGCCCCATAGCCAGGGCTAAAGCAGAACCGAACCATTGCTTCGGTCACTCGGCTGGTCTGTGCTAATTCTACATTAGCCACCAGTTTGTTTGGCCCTCTTGGCTTCCATAAGAGGTTTTCCATCTCCAGCTCAGTCACTTTCCTATGCCGGGCTGATGAGTGCTAATAAGCACGAAACTGCAGGCCTCGGCTGGAAATGACTGAGCTGGCGGTATATTTCATGTACACTTAGTGTCTTGATTGTATGGTGTCTTTGATGGGTACGATCGAACTCCGGAAATGAAAAAAAAAGATATGTCGATTTTTTTTTTTTTTCATTTTATCATTTTTTTTTTTTTTTTTCATTTTTGTCGGTTAGAATGGCAAAGATGTTGTGTGCAGTCTTTTCGAATGGCAGATTGCACAAAGCTTAGCAGCTAAGATCAGTTCTGCAACAACACCATACTCCCATATATCCCTTCTTGCACTAAAATGAGAAAAATCTGAAAAGGACGGGTGAGGCTGGGTCGTTTAGAGTAGTGATTGGTGACGAAACAGTATCAAAATTTATGTTGGTCTTCGACCAAGTCCGCTCGGAGGCGTCCTTCTTCTCTGCCAACCATTTGTTTACTTGTCGCTACCTGCGATACGAATGGAATGAAGCAACTCTTTTGGTTGAAGACTAACAAGGACGATTCACAGTTGCATTACATGCTGCTTTGAGAAACAGGTGGAACTGAATACTCTGTCGCAGAATATCGGGGGGGGGGGTGCCTCATTTCCATACAAAGCAACCAGCTCCATCTCTACAGCTTCGGCTAAAGCTTCGGGACTCAGGAAGGAAAGCTATGTTGACCTTGTCAACCTTATACGAGTTCATTTGAGTAACACCGCGCAGTTTTGCTCTTCTTAGCCAGACATGGGAAGATGTGGTATCACATCCACTAATTGCGTGAAGAAAAAGTACGAATCTAAGAGTTATTCTATTCTTCCTCGGTTGAAAAAAAAGTATAAAACTGAATACAAATTAACTGGACTTTGGCACTTTTCTCGAAGGAACTGTTTTGATTGTTTGAAATAAAAACAGCAAAAAAAAAGTGGTTCCACATTCTCTTCATCATCGATTACGATCTGTTGAGATGTACTTCATTCGATGGCGGTTCAGTTTCTTTAGTTGTTGAGGTGTCGTTTATTACACAATTTGGAAAAGCGTTTCCTCTGGAGCACTCTGATGTTGAGAAGTCAAATATAATCATAATCCGCTAGCGCGCAGTCGTTCTGCTGTATCCGAAGACAGTAAAAACCTCCCAGAGTCAGTCCAGTTCTCCAATAAAGTTAATTATAAACATAATTCATTAAAGTCACCGATTAAGCCCACAACTGAATCGTTTAATATGTTACAATTACGGATTAGTTCTTTCAGGCTCTCCTTTAGTTTCATTAGAATCAGTTCATTCATTACACATGTTATGTTCACAAACTAGGCGAAAATTTATTGATTCGCAAAACCGTGAAGTTTCTTCCAGTGTACATAAAAATCATTTGAATTCATCCCGTTTTTCACATCTCTTGTAAATAAAGGCGAGCATTTTTTGCTTAGAAATCGAGACCTGCTAAGTGAAAATGTGGGAGCATTTTGGTTAATGTTTCTAGGTGCATCCCTATTTTCCATACTTTCTGCTTGAATGATTTTTCAATAAGTATAAACATTCCACAATATTGCGCTGGAGGTGTATAGGTGATACATTTTTCGTTCTAGGTTTCCCGCAGAAGCTTTACGTTTGATATGATGAACCTGGACAGTTTCATTTGCTTTTGCAAAAAGAATGAGTGAACTTTCACTTTCATTTATTCTTTGTTTCTCTGCTCGTCCGTCTTAGGATATTTAAATCTCATGACAAATGCGTCTGATACCAAAATTATTCTCCATTAAAATAAAACCCGATAGGTAATTTTTCAATTGAAAAATGAAATAAGGTAAACGCACCAATAGTGGCTAGTGCTTCAGTAGTGGCCACTTCAAGGTTTATATTTGAAAAAATAGGATTCCAGTCTCCCAACGGGTTCAAACTTGCAGGAGGTAAAGTTCAGGCTATATCGCAGTGAGCAGTTTAAGCAGGAGTAGGTAGAGCATCATGGAAATTTGTTATCAACTATTCAGTACGGTCGTCAGGATTGTCCTTGTTTTTTCAGTTGTCTTCTAACGCTTCTCCATAACGAGGTATATAAACATTGTGTTGTATTATGAATAGAAAAATGCTCAAAAATAATATTTTTGGAGCTGTAACAATGTTATGAAATGAGGCAGTAAGAAGGGATGCAAGTGAACTATTTTAAGTTTAGAGTAAAACGCGTTCAAAGATCAGATCCTAGGTAAGCTTTCATTGAAATTTTTTTCTAAATCATGCTATACAGCAGCATCTACCAGGGCTATTAGTACAATCTCTTGCCCCAAGACAGAGGAGAGGTTCACCTACCATTTGTACTGGCTATGTCCAAACTTTTAATCTTGCCACTTGCATCCCTTTGCTTCTCACTACCTCAAATGTGAAAGATCATGTTTAGAACGTTTTCAACTCGAAATAGTTGCTTTCTTGGCTGACAGTTGATCTGGCCACTACTGGTACCAAAAAAGTTGGGGAAATTCAAAAGTGGTCACCGAGTGGCCATTACTGAATCAGGAAGGTTTTTTATAAATCAACTCGATTTTCCTTTTAATAGGTTGTAATCTCTTTACATAATAACCTTCCTCATTTCTGATTTAATATTATTGTGTGATCTAGTAGTGGCTACCTGGGAGCCATTTCTAAACGACAATATGGCCACTACTGACTCATTTACAATGGCCACTGTTGGATCAAATTTCAGGTTTGGGAAAAGGTTGAATAAATTGACATTCTGGCATTTTTAAAAAATGGGACGATTAAGGAAGAGTAGGGATATACTATAATATGCTGAATGAGTTTCAAATATGGTAATTAATATTTTAGGCGCACAGTTTAGAAAAGCCACAAAATATGCTTCACTGTGGCGACTGCTACTGCATTTACCTCTTGTATGGACAGGCCCAGATTACTCATCAGGCTATCCCCTAGGTCCCTAGACCCTGGCCTAGGGTACATATCACGGAGGGAAAAAATATTAAATAGCTTGTTGTTAAAAAAAAAAAAAGAAAAAGAAAAGAAAAGAATTTGGTGCGCTAGTATATATAGAGGAGAAAAATTCAACTAGAGCCGATTGCAACCTGCCTGTTGAACAAGTAAAAAAATGGAGGGGGGAGGGCATAATACTTGATCGAAGTAATCCCTTTCCTAATCGAAGCAGATAATTTTTAATTTCTTAGATTTAAGCGGTAATTTCTTGAAAATACAAATTTTCTTAAGTTAAAACACTTATTAGAAGTAAGTCACACATAGTAAAATTAGTAAAAACCATGATATATAAAATTTTCAGTTATGAAACTAATTTTTGGAACAATTTTTCTCTTGGAAGTCTTTAAATCATGTCAGTAAGTACGTGTTTTGCAATTAATAATCTAATGGTTTATATTTATTCATGACTGCTAATAGTCAGGGGCGCGCAAAATTAAAATTTTTGGAAAGGGGAAAATTATCAGTTTTCCCGATAAAACTGAGTTTATCGAATAACAAAATACGTGCATTGTACTACTAGTAGTTTTTAGGACTCGACCGATGCATCGGCCTGGCCGATGCATCGGCGCCGATGTTTCAACAATTTAGCCATCGGCATGGGCGGCCGATGCTAACTTGCGGGAAACATCGGCCCATCGGCCTTAAAAAACATCGAAAAACCGATGGAATTGGCCGATGTTTTTGAAAAAAAAGGGACCTTAGCTGTTTTACTTTTTAATACAAAGTAAATGGAGTTGTTGTTTTCATATAAAATTATTTACTTAAATTTTAGTATGAATTTCTATTTTTAGTCATCCCTAGAAGTGTTTTTAATACTACATTCAGGTACCAAACAAGTTAATTATTGCGTTGTTTCTTGCAGCAGGATGTACGTATGTATCTGTCATAAGTCATAGCTCAAAAATGATAATCTGTAGAAGGTTAAAGTTTCGTATGTGCACTGTAAAAAATAACCGTTTTTTTGCCGGAGTTTTCCCGTAAATTTGACGGTTTAAAACCGTTTTGTCGCCAAAACGGTTTTTCCCCGTTTTTCTCTTCAGCCATAAACGGTTTTTTCCCGTTTTGTCGTCAAAACGGTTTTTTTCCCGTTTTTTTCTTTAGCCATGAACGGTTTTTTCCCGTTTTGTCGTCAAAACGGTTTTTTCCCGTTTTGCTCTTCAGCTAACGGTTTAAAACCACCCACAGTGGAGTATTTGACTGAAGGCGATACCCTACTATGTGTTTGTGCGCTGTACAGTACAGCGAAGTTATTAGCACACTTATATACCTGAAACTTGGTATACTAGTTGTTTGAAAGGTCAGATCTTGCAACTTAAAGCTCGGTTGTCAAAACTTGAATTAGAAAAAAAAAATTAATGTTTTTCCCACGTTTTAGAGTTTTGCGTCTTTACGAACGTTAAAACGCTCCTAATTAACGTAGTGAAAAAAACAACGCATTACTAGATAGAAAAATAGTTTTCTTCAAAAATCTTATTTGTTTGAAGCAGGGCTGCGGAGTCGGAGTAAAAATGAACGACTCCGGGAATTTTAAAGCCTTCGATTTAACTCCGACAGCACTGTCAGAGTTGCGGAGTTTGGGGGAAAATGACCAACTCCGACTCCGACTCTTGAAATTTTAAATCTTTGACTCCTGACTCCGACTCCTGTACCCCAAAATCAGTCCGACTCCGACTCCACAGCCCTGGTTTGAAGTTATAACGTGATTTACCGAATTTTCAGGGATTTACAAAGCGAGGTCACTTTTTCAACTTTTTTCAATTTTTCAATCAATGTAAACAAATTCCTGCATCCGAGATTCTGTTGATGTTATGGCCTTGAAACTGTTCAAGAAAATAGTACAAATACTTTTCCTTCATTTAAAGTGAAAACAGTGAAATTTTCTTGTTTCATTGTTTTCTCTTTATAATAAAAAAAGTAAGGTTTCAAAAAAATTGTGGAACGAAGTCTGTGGCGGGCGTGCGTCTAGGGGACTCCACAACACCTACAGCCATGAAATTGGCCCCGGTGGTTTGCACCTGGGGTTTTGTTTTTTAAAATTCGAATTAGTTTTTTTTTTTTTTTTGTAATAAATTTTTTAAGCTAAAATTTCGCGTAAATTGCCTATTATTGCCTATTAAAGGGGTGAAAAATTGCCTGCACATATTAATATTATATATCGTTGGAAAGGGTAGAATTTTTTCAATGATCTAACTTAAATACGGCGGGAGTTATTTGCGTTTTAAACTCGAATTTTTTTAGGTTTAGCTAAAATTTAGGCACTACTTTCTTCATTAAATCTATCAGCAAAAAGTGAAGGAATTTTCCCACAGTTTTCTTTTTGACAGCATTTGAAGCCTTATAAGAGGAAATTTGGATGGATCTATGGAAAAATGAGCAAATAAATATTTTTAAAAGGTATATACTTAAATGTGCTTTGTAATGTAAGTTAATGTCTATAAAGAAATGTTAGACAGATATAGAAAATAGTTAACAAGAGAGTTTAACATACTACTCATTTGAACATTCATAATTTATACACTTGATAAGAAATAAAATTGAAGCACATTTTTTCAATAAAGATGTTTTTCTTTGTTTTTAGCTTATAATTTGCCAAAATAATCGTTGATTACATTAAGTATTCAAGTTGAATGCATAGCTCGTTTAGCCTATATTATATACTTGCCCAAATGGTTTTCAGTCCTAAATAGTCATTTTAGACACATTTTTAGCACCCCAGTGACAGCTTTCTACTTGCAATACAGTATGCAGTGTTTTTTTTTTTTTTTTTTCTCTTCTCTCATCAGAAAAGGATATTAGCTGTTCTCTTAGTTTTCACTTCTGAACTATTAATAAAACAAAATCATGATTTTTCTATTAAGATTTTGGAAAGTGGGTTGTTAATATAAAAAAAAGTCCTCCCAAAACTGGGGGGGGGGCATTTCCCTCCCTTGCCCCCTCCCCTTCCATAAATCCGCCCATGCCCAGGTGTTAAAAATATTAAATTGTCATATTAAAGTTTAAATATATTATTTCATAACTTTTCTTAGTTTTTTTTTTTACCATTTAAAGTAAAGAATATTGTAATATACATTTCAATAAAAATCTCAAGATTAAAAAGTATGAAAATGTGTTGTTTCAATGCAAATATTTAAAAATTCAGACCCTGGTATCAGTCAAACACCTTTGAATAACAAAGCAGCTTTCATTTTGTTAGAAAGCTGGTAAAAAGTAGTTAGAATACCAATTTTTTTTTTTTTTTAATCTTGCCCCTCACATGCATTTTTTTAGCGTTAAAATCTGGATTATTTTGAATAGTGCAACTTAGAGGGGGCATATGTCATAAAGGGGGAGGAGTAACAAGCCAATTTTTTCATACTATAAGTAACCTTGCATATGAATATATGATAAAAAATAGAGCTTGTTATTCTGAACCCTTCATAGGTTTTTTATTTTCAGAAGTGGTAAAAAGTTTGTTTTTCGTCGCAACTTTGACTTTGAAAAAATAGGTTTTTTTAAATCTGAAATCTATTGATATCATGTAATATAAAAAGATCTCTTTCTTAGCTTTCAAATGAGCCATGTTTCAGCTCAAAAGCTTTGATAGAAAAAAAGTTATAAGAATAAAACAGTCTTCCTGATTTCCCAAGTAAAAGCACTGAGTAAAAGTCGGATTTTCCTTTCCTTCTCTCAACAAAATACGGTTGCAAGACGGTTGGCTGCTGAAGATCACGTGTTTTTATGTGAGAAGAACACGCGGGAACAGCAAAATGGCTCCTGTGTGTTGGCATCGCGGCAGAAAAATTTGTCCCGCTATTGTCCGCTTTAGAGAGATTTTACTGCATTAAGTAAGTATTTTTTTTTCTATACTGTTGTTAAAGCATAATTTTAACCTACTGTTCTTTTCTTATAAGCTATTTAAATAACAATAATTTGTTAGCATTGTTTGATTGCACGAAGCGTATGCTGAGTTAGTGAGTACCGAAGCTTCGCTCTACATTCAGTTTTCGCATTTTGAATATTTTGATTGTACTTATAAAGTGATGTAATATGAACATACAAATATTTTTCATATTATACTCTATTTGTTTTAATATTCTTGGTTTCACAAAAAATTTTCAGTAGTACTTTTCAAATTAATATATATATTGAGAACAAAATTAACTTGTTTTAAATTCTCTGCATGTTTTACATTCTTGGTTGTTGTCAAATAACCTTGATCAATGACTAGTAATTGGTTAAATTTTGTAAACGGATTGTTTTTAATGATCTAATATGTTAGATTTTAACCAATGGAATAATATATAGGTACACTCGGGCCTATTGAAATAGCAAATTACCGGAAAAAAATTCGGTTAAAAATTTTTATGTATAGAAAAAATCTTATTTTATCCTAAAAATCTCCTAAAAATTTAAGCTAATTTTCGTGTATGAAACCTAATTTCTAATTTATACGAGCTTTGGATTAAACCAAAGTTAATAATTAAAAAATAACACAAATTACATTTTTACGCCTTCATACATCTTCATTCTTCGGCAATTCAACTTCATCCGCAAAATTAGGGGATTTTAATTTCAACAATGTAATCGACAGAAAAGTAAAAAATCAATCCACTTAACTTGAAAGATTTTTACTGAAGCTAAAAAAAACTAGGTATGATGATCAACAGACAAAAGGGATATCTTGAAACTGATTTTACAGTGTTACTGGTTACAACTAAGTTTTGAAATAAACTTAAGGGAATTTAAGAATTCTAGAATGAAACAACAAGTTTCAAAAATATAAATGTGTTCAGAATGTTTTATATATATATATGTATGAAAATTTTAATAGCTAAATCTTTGAACAATCATAGTTGTTCAGTTCATATAATTATTAACCAAAAATAATGTGTATTTCTTATCAACTTTCAAGTAATTACTGAATTGTTTCTGGTTCAATGTGCATGAATAAAAAAATGATAAATCAAAAAATAAATTCTGTATAATGCTATATTTTACTATAAGGTACAAAAATTCATAACTTAAAATACATTATATTTTGTATAATAATTTCTGTAAGAAAAATATTCACGTCACTAATTGGTATTATGACCGAATCTCAGCTAACTATAAAATTGAATCGGTTCTCATTTTACCATCAGGGCGGATGAGATGCCATGTCATTTTAGAAGGAAACTAGGGCCCTGCTCGTATCATAGAAATATATTTTTTGGGGGGGGGGGCAGCGACCCAAAGTGACAAGGGGCTCTCCTTGACTTTCATTGGTGGTCCTGTGTGCAAAAACGTTCAGTTGCAGACCTTAAAAGGCATGTCTTATCTTTCTACTATTATTTTCTGATTTTTTATAGGAAGATTTAAAAAGAAAAATATAAACATTAATTTAAAAAAAAAGGAAAACAAGAATTGTTCAGTAAGTGATCGCCTTATAGCCAGGGCTAAGGCAGAAATACATGAAATACACCGTGTAGATGTGTTGTGTAGTTTCGGTGATTCATAGCTGTTTTAATGCCAAAATCAACAAGAACATGGGGCAAAATTCAGCTGTGTTACAACATGGATGGTGTTCAACTGAAGTTCTTAAGGCTGTATAGCCAACATTCAGCCATGGTGAAAATGTATAAGGGGTTAAACCCACTTTCGGACCACTCCATGAATTATATATAATTAAAACTACTCAACTTAGAATTTTCTTTTATTATACGACTAAGGAAATTATGTGTTAAAATCGAATACTTTCATTTTTTGAATTTTCCAATTCAATTTGTGAACTCTCCCTTAGCTATACTATTGTTTTTTGAGTGTTTCATTTGAATATTGTTACATAATAGAATGTTTGCTGGGTCGAAGGTGCATTTCAGGTCATTCTTTCGAATGGTTTGGCTGTGGAATATGTTTTGACCGGAGCATGTTTTAATCATGTCAGGTTTATGGCAGACGTGAGTTGCAGGTCTTTGAAGTGAGGGGGGGGGGACAACATTTATTAATCTGATGTAAAAAAACAAAAAAAGATTTTTTAAAAAAGTTTTTATATTTATGACTAATTATCAGGGTTGTAGTTTTGGCTGGACAAAACTGATTTTATCCAGGCCACTGGCTAAAACCGGCTAAAACTGGATTTAACCACCATAGAACTGGCCAAAACTAAATTACTTGAAAATACACTTCTAATTTGTATGCATGTGAAAGAAGTGTGCTTCACAACTAATAAATCTGCTAGTTTTAAGTTGTTTAATTAAGCATAGCAATTTTAGTTAATTAAATATAATAAAGTAATTTACATTATTCTAACAGTATTATTCAACAAATTTTAACTTTCTTCAAAATTAATAACTGAAATTGCTCACACCTACAACAAAAGACGTAAGGAATACAAAACAACCTGTAATAACATATATATAGAAACTTTTCAGTAGTGTTGCCTTATAATTTTCAAAAATTCTTTCCCCCCTACCTTCAGTTTTGTTTTTAAGAATGCCTATATGTTTCTAAAAGAAGTTCTTTTTTCTCTATCATTTATTCTTCAAAATTACTTGAAATGCTTTGTACATTTGTGGGTGAGAATTAAAATCTATCCATTCAGCTTACAATGTTTCACTCTATTATTTTTTTAATGTTACTGCATATTTTCATGTAAACCTTATCTTCTAAACATCCTGTAATTTCTACAAACTATTTAGAATAATAATGAAATATGATTGGTTTTGGTTTGTTTTACATTTCTTTTTTTAATAATTTACTATTTAGTTTTCATTAAAAGCTTGATAATTATCTAAATGGCCAAAACTGGATAAAACTTTTTATCCCGGCCGGTTTTAACCTGTTTTATCCATGGTTAAAACCACCATTGGCCGAAACTCTTACAACCCTGCTAATTATATCTACATTTTTAAATTTTGTTCCATACTTAGTTGAATTTTATTTCATCTAGACCATCTCTTGTTTGAAGTTTGATCCAGTTTGCACTTGGCCCAAGATTTTTGAAAAAAGTACTTCATCGGAACTTTGTCTGAGGTATTTATTTATATTTTATTTTCAGAATTGTTTTAACCTATTGACTGATCAGTCTGCATGGATTGTGTTAAAAATTATTTTCTTTGCTCAGGAACTAACCATAGTGATTTTTCTACTCTTATTCAATATTTTTATTTTTGGTCGCTGTTGTGTTAAAATACTATAAATATGAAATTATAAAATTTGATTATAAGTTTAAAAGAATATATGTGTACAAATGTGCCATGGACATGGACATTCAATTAAGGGGCCATCAATTTCATATGCCCTATTACTTTTTTGACCTCTCGACGGCCTGCACATTGGGTCTAGTTCATGTTATATAAAAATCGTTCATAGTTTTTACTTGTCTTTTGTACATTACTCCACTTAAAATTTCGTTATAATCCAAATGTAGTTGTTTCTGAAAATTGTATGAATTTCTCGATTTTATGTTTACATAGCACATTAAAACATTTTTCTTTTTGCATTTATTGCGGGGGGGGGGGGCAAAATTCAATTTTCTTTTATGAGTCAAAAATTAAAATTTTGAATCGATGGTTTATTTATTTATTTATTTATTTTTTTTGCCCTCAACTGTGTCCATATTAAGGATATGTTTTTCATAGGACTCTAAAATGCAATTCTAACATAATGCATATAAAGACAAAGTATTGTTGAACTTCATGGTAGTTTAAGCATGCCAGCTAAGATTTATAACAATGTCAAATTCAATATATCCATGCTTGCTTTTTCTCTCTCTGATTGTGTACTTTTTTTTTGAGCATAAAAGCGAAAATACCTTGCTTCATTTTAAGTGTTATCCGATTTTGCGCAAAATGCGACCATAGCACAGGGCAAGACCAACTTACATAGATATGACCCTATCAACGGTGAGGCTCCTACGAGACATTGTATCTGCACGTACCACACCCCCATTACAGATGCGTTGTACCGCCATCTACCGGCTATTCCGGTAAATTCCAGGCCAAGAAACCAAAACCAAGAGTAGCTTTTTTTGAATGAATTTTCATTTAAACATTTGTACCTTTCAAATTAGGAAATTATACAATGAACTTGTTTTAATACAACAGCTTGGGAAAAAATGATAGTGCATTTCATCAACATGACATAACTTTAGAATTAAAAAATATAATTTCAGTGTTTGTACTTAAAAAAAAAATTTTTGTTTATTAAGTTGTCATAAAATGCAAAACAATTTGAAAATGAAATGTTTAAGCAATTGCTAGAAGATGGACTCAAAAATATGTAAACAAACGCTGATTGAACTGCCGATTTCATTGATCTTATGGATCTGAATACGAGATGATGCAAGATTTGAGCATTAAATGATCACCGAAAATTTAAATTGCTAAAATCCTGAATAGAACGTCAATGTAGTCCAAATAATGAAAATTACTGCAGATACAACAGTAAAAAAGCATCCAGCAAAGACGCTTGTGAGTTAATATGGTGAGTGATACAATGCACCAGATAGAAATACCAAAATTACGGTCCTGCTTTGTATAATTTATAGACCGGTAACATTAAACATTTAAAGACAAATTTTAGAACATAACAAGTGAATGCATTAGAAAATGTTCTAAGCTTTACAGATATTTAATGAAACACAAAATGATTTTGAAATTGTTCAGAGTGTGAATTTTATAAGATGATTTGTAATGGGTAATATTAAAATACTACAAACTACTTTGTCCAAATATACCCTCATAGACTTTAAAGGGAGATTAGGTTACAAAATAAGCATTGAAAACTACAATTTTACGAAACAATTTAATAAATACTTACTCTGTCTCGATATGTTAATTCATATTGTTCTACGTGAGCTATCACATGGGAATACGTAGAATGAAATCCTAAGGCACTTTAGAGCTTGAATTCCTTTCGGAACTACAACATGGCACACAACAGTATACCATTTCGGGATTTTAAGTCAAAAATTGATGAATAACAATCAATAGAACTAATAATCACCATTTCAGAACTCTGCTTTTAACACACGAACTGCCCGCCAACTGACGAAAGTACAGTTGAATAGCAGTGACACCTATCGGTCTTTTTCAAATTTGCGCGGTCATGGAAGATAGCTCATTGGATAGGTCATATCTATGTAAATTGGTCTTGGCACAGGGTTCCGGATTTAAAAAAAAAATTTTTTTTTTCAAAAAAGTCGGATTTTTTTAAATTTAAAACAATTTTTTTTAATTTTTTAAAAAATTTCGAAAATGTTTGGGTATTAATTATTTTACATTTATTAACATTATGTATTTCATACTTTTAAAGAAAAAGCATCTTGTAGCAATTTTCATTTCGTGGCAGTAGCTATTTTTTACTAATAGTTTATGTTGACCAGTTTTAAAACAAATGCATGATTCAAATTAACTTTAATGTCCCCCCCCCCCCCCCCCCCCAGCTGCAACCACCAATCCTTCCAACTAAGTTCTAGGAAACAGTAGTGCCACATTTTCTATTTCCTAGAATTATAACTTTCATACTTTTTAGAAAAAAAGATTCTTAAAATTTGGCGGTTTTCTATGTTTATCAGCATAGAGTCAACAAAAGTTCTGAAATTGATTCAATTGTGCAAATGGGATGAAAAAGGCAAAAAAAAAAAAAAAAAAAGATTTATCAGTATGTTATAATGTTTAGATAAGATGTGATGTTGTTTTACACTTTGCTAAAAGATAAGGTTTCCATCATCATTTACATTTTTGTTGTAAAATAATAGGTTGAACAATTAATTTTCTTGACTAGAACATATTTGTCATGGTGTATGAGAAAAATTGCAAATTTGTATTTTGTTCTGAGCAGTTAATTTTGAAGTAAAAGCAAAATTGAAAGAGTTTGAAAACTCATTACAAACACAGAAAGAAGGATCTATGTAGTTTTGCCAGTTAGAGTTATCATTATGTAATGCAGCATTGTTAAATTTAAAGCCAAACATTCTAGAAATGCAAAATTAGTTAATAAAAATAAAAATCAACTGATTGAATCAAAGATTTTGTTTAAAAAATCATTTAATTAAAATCAATTGATTTAAATCATGATTTTAATCAACAAACCCTGCCCTAGCAGAAATCTTGTCTTATTCGCATATCAATCATTAACAATCAATAGGACGTGGATGTCAAATGTAATTTGTTTCAGCAGTAATTAGTTGAAAGTGTATTCAAAATAGTATGATATTTCTGACATTTATTTTTCGAACTACGAGGTTTGCAATATAAGGATTATATCAATTATATCAATAGTACTCATTTATTACTGGTAACAGTTTTAATATTGATTAAAATAGCATAGTTTTAAATATTAAAAGTTAGTTTGAAAAAAAGTTAAATGTTTTATGACTGTCTACTGAACTAATGCAGGATTTTTATTTATCTGAATTGTATAATTGTGTAAATAGCTATTCAAAGAAATATGAGTAAAGCAGCTAATGCTGAACTAACCGAAATAAAATCTATAAGAAATTAAATTATTAATTCCAAAATGCATATAAACATAAAAAATTGTTTCTTGAACAGTGTGCTTTTCGAGCTGTGAAACCCTTTGGCAGTGAACTCAAAGAGGAAAAACTCACTTATTGGAACATCTGTATGGATCTTGAGCATGCAATATTTTTTTAATTAAATTCAATTTAAATGAGAGTCCCTTTTTTTTTTATCTTTCCTTTTTTTTTTTTTTTTTTGAACTTAAAAGAAAAACAAAATACAAATATTAAACCAGTAGAAATGCATCCTTTCAGACTGGCCTCAGACTCCAATATTACTCCTATAGCAAACAAATGTGGTTTTATTCAAATATGTTTACTTTCTTCTATATCTTATATAGAGAAGAAAGTACTGGATTCCTTTTCGATCATCAATTTTCGAATTTCGGATTGTGACAGATTTAAACGTTTTAAGTTGTGCTGAGTTCATTTTGACCATTTTTGGAAAATGTCTGTCTGTGTCTGTATGTGTGTGACCATTTTTTTGTGACCGCTCTACAGCAAAAACTACTGCATTAAATTGAACAAAATTTGGTAGACGTATGGACGGACCCCTATGTGAACTTGTGCCCATTGGTTTTTGGCGTGAATTCCTCCAAATTGGCTGGAGCAATGGGACGTTTCATGAGTTAAAAGTTTTATTTATGTTTGGGGAAATGAATTGAAATGTAAGTAATAAAATAGTTTAATTTACCCCTTGGGGTCCCTCCACTAGAAAATATGCTACTATGCCTATGTATGGGGTCAAAAAACTTGGACGCTTATGCTCTGAGAGCCTCTTTTAAAGGAGGCTTGTTTTCTCAGGATATAACCATATAAAAACATTCAGATTAAAAACTAGACTTTTTTGGGAAGTTAGATTTTTTTTAAACATGTTTTCAGTATTTGTCAATCAAATTGTAAATACCCGCCAGGAAACAGTCCAGCATTGGCACTAAATGCCAAACTTTTTCCCCTGAAATTTCCCCATATACATATACCCCCCTACAACTGCAGGATTCCCCCAATTTCTTTACATGACTCCAAAGTACTTTATATTTAATTATGTTTCTTAATGATAACTATTGTTTGTTCTCCATTTGATTTTTTTTTTTTTTTAAATTGATATTTACTTTATATCCTCATTTTGTTTTCTTTTTGAAACTGACCATATATTTTGAATTACAGTCGGAAACTTGCTTTTCTTTGTTAGTTTTTAGTTCCTTGCGATTTCCAGAACACAGAGAAAGGGGTGAAGAAAAATAGGATGCTTTAAAAGCGTTTTATTTTGATTTTCATTGTTAAGTGAACACTGGCCTGCTTTACATTTGAACTAGTATGTTGTGGCCATGACGAAACTTTCTTATGAATTCCGACCCCTCCCCATGCTTGACGACGAAGCATTGTTCCCAACAAAAACAAAATTACACTTGCCAAAACTGAACAACCGTCCCAATTTCCTAATTATCGCAAATGCAAAGCAAATAGCAAAAATTGAAAGGTATTTTAATAGCCTTGCTTGAATTTATTACAAATATTTTATTTATTAACAAACATAAGATGGCAACTGTTAAACATTTTAAATCAGTCAGATAATATTTCCGATCATTTCCTAACAATTAAAATCATGCAAAATACGCAGACGAGTGTCTATTATCATTTTTCTTTCATATTGTTGCAACTATAAAACTTCATTCGCACAAAAAAAAGAAAAAATTAAGAATCAGCCCCCCCATGGAGTGATTGGCACCAACGTTGAACCAATGCCTGTTATAAATGGAGTCACATTTATTCCTAATTTCATCCAGAACGTAGCATTTCTTTTGAGATATGGCACTTGCAATAGAAAAAAAAAAGAACTTTCGATTGCGCCACCCCTTTTTCAGCAATTGACACCAAAATAGAGTTGGCTCTTGTACCCTCTAAAGGCTACTTGTCGGTACATTTTTGTTTAGTTCCGTTCATTATGTTTTGAGATATAGCAGTCAAAAGGGACGACACAAAACATTCTATAGCTCAGTCCCCATTTGAGCTATTAACACCAAAATTGAATCAGCACCTGCTCTTGTTAGGGGCAACATATGGACCAAATTTTGTTTGATTCCGCTTGTTACTTTCTGGGGAATAGCAAGCACGCCTAACTCAAAAAATGTTCCATTGCTCCACCCTCCTTGGAGGAATTTGTGCCAATAAACAATGGGGCACAAGTTTACATATAAGTACTAAATTTTGATTCGATTCCATGCGGTAATTTTTGCTGTCGAGCGACCACAAGAAAACGGTTACACATATACGGACACACAGACAGATTTTCCAAAAATGGTTGAATAAGACTCAGCACACCTCAAAATGTTTGAAATTCAAAAATTAACACGAATCCAATACTTTCTTCTATAAATTAGATATAGAAGAAAGTAAAAATGAAAAAATGAATCAATCTGTATTTTCTTCGTTGTTTTCTTTTTAGGGCATTGTTTTGGATAAATCTGCGAATCAAAGGATCCAAGTGGAAAAAAGATCTGGAAAAAGTGATTCAGCCAAGTTTTTAAATTTCTTTTGAATAAATATTTGTAATTATGTTGTTATATAGCTTGTATATATTGTTAAATAAACCTTTTTGATGTTTTAAACTATTTGTTTTCATTGTTCACATTTATGAATATTGTCTCTTCATATTTCTTATATGCGTATGAGCACATATTTTATGGTAATAATTTATTAGAAAGATCTTGTCATAGTTTGTAATGTTTCAATCTGTTTTGTTTTAGAGATGCTTTCCTTTAATAGTACTTTTGATACATAGTTACTAATTTTTCCGTGAGTAAAAAGATTGTCTTTATTTTCAAACCCTATTGAGCAAGTTATTAAAAATTATGTACAATTTAATAAATTGATAACTTTTTAATTATAAAGTATAATAACTTTTAAAACAATTTAATTAACTTTTTTTGAATGTTTATGTTGTTTAAATGATGAATGAATTCAGCAAACAAGTATAGACAATGGACAAACCATTAATAAGGTTCAAGATTGCTGCTATTGGTAGCATGTAGTGTTTTAGTGATGAAACAAATTCTTGTGTATGTAAGTATTTTACACAAAATATAAAGTTGTATTTTGCTATAATCCATAAAGCAAAAGCTTTACTGGTTTGATTCTTTTGCTCACTTTTCTCCTATTTCTGATGTTTTTTTTTTTTCTTTTCATACTTCTCTTAAATATGCATGCTCATTTTGAAAGATAATTTAATAGAATATTTAATTCTGCCAACTGGGGTCGTGAAACTGCCTGACTAACAGTGTTAGCCAATTTTACGTATCGAGTCGTAAAAACACCTTGCTATTTAATGTGCTCATAAAAGTTTAGTTCATAACTTAGTACTTAATTTGATAATGAATTAAGTTTTAAAGCACCTAATAATTTAAGGGCAGTGACTATAAAGAATGAAATTTTTTTATGAACATCATTATGATTTACCAGAGGCAGCGGCCATAGAAAAAGAAAATAGCTTTTGACGAGAATAATGTCAATTTACGGGCAGTGATCCTAGAAAACGAATTATAGCTTTCACAGGCGCAATATCAATTTACGGGCAAAGTGCGTAGAAAACAAATTCTAGCTTTTACAGGCCCAATACCAATTGACGGGCAATGGGTGTAGAAAACATTCTAGCTTTTACGGGCATTGGCCAGTGGAAAAGGAATAGATTTTATGGGCTCATTATGAATTTACAGTTCCTGCCCTTTTACATTACGGGCAGACCTACTATTTTTATGGTTATAAAAGATTACGGGCAGAATATTATTTTTAAGAGCAGTGACTGGACTACATTTTGCCAAGTCACTGATCGTAATCTAACGGTGAGATTTCTAACTACTTTTACAGTAAAAACTTGTTTCCTTGTGGAAAAATACTGTTCTGACTCGGGATTAACTTTGTACCTCTAACAATCTAGTCCAGAAATTTTACGGGAAAAAGTAAAAAGGGTCCAGGTTACAAACCATAACTTTTATGGGGAAAACTTCTTGTGTGGTAAAAAACCGTCCTGTTGATGAACATACTCCGTAACTTTTGCGGGGAAAACTTGTCCTCATGTCGCAAAAAAACGTGATGCTTATGGATGTACCCCGTGACTTTAATGGGGAAAATTTGTCCTTGTATGGAAAAAGACCATCATATTTACGAAAAAACTTCGTAACTTTTGCGGGAAACTTGTTCTTGTATTGTCAAAAAAACGTTATATGAACGGATATACTCCGTAGCTATTACGGGAAGATTTTGCTTATATGGTAAACAACCGTTATATTTTCGGATATACTCCGTAGCTTTTACGGGAAAAATGTGTGCTGGTATGGTAAACGACCGTTATATTTACGGATATACTCCGTAGCTTTTACGGGGAAAATGTGTGCTGGTATGGTAAACGACCGTTATATTTACGGATATACTCCGTAAATTTTACGGTTTTCCTTATGCAACTGGGTTGGTGCAGGAAAACCGTAAATTTTACGGTTTTCCTGCACCAACCCAGTTGCCTAAGGAAAACCGTAAATTTTACGGAATTTTTTTTTACAGTGTATGTGCGTATGTGCGTATGTATCTCGCATAACTCAAAAATGGTATGTCCTAGAAAGTTGAAATTTGGTACATAGACTCGTAGTGGGGTCTAGTTGTGCACCTCCCCTTTTGGTTGCTTTCGGATGTTCCTAAGGGGGTCTTTTGCACCTTTTTGGGGGGAAATCATTGTTAATTCGATGTAAACTCAAGTGGCGTTATAATTTGGCGGACACTTGGCGATATATCGCCAGTCTTTTGGTCGCCAAGTTTTGTCGCCAACTTGGCGGAAAATTTGGCGATTTTTTTTTATCTGGTTTTAATTTGGCCCATCGTTTTTAATATTTAGAGATTAAACTATTGAATCACATTAAAATTGCCAATAATGGGAAAATGACATTAAAATGGAGTAAAAGGAAGTCATGTGAGGCACACATCAGCTCGTTTTTTTTTACTTTTTAGTTTCACTGTTGAAATTAAACGTTATATAGTCAAAAGTATTAAGAACTATACTTCCATTGCTCTGTTTAATTGTTTCATTGCAAAAGAAGAAAAAAGAAAACTAGTTTTAAAAATCATTCTTTATTTGTTGACTTAAAGTATGAAAAAAACTTCAGCATTAATAGAAGATTAGTCTATCTATAGAACGATCATTAGTTCTTTCGGGTGGGGCCTCAGATTCAAATTTGCCTGAGAATTATTCAGAAAAAACAAATAATTGAACGATTAATAAATTCATCTTTTCTTCATTAAAGCAGGGAATAAGAAAAAAAAATGATTTTTTTTATTTAAAAAAAACTTTTACCAGGGAATTTAAAGTTTTTTTTTTAATTTGAATTTTCCACCTTTTTTAACAAATACAATTTAAAATTGAATTTACGATATCATCAAAAATGAAAGAAACCAGTATCAAATCAATTAACTAGTCGAAAAACATTAAGAAAGGAATAACTTTACAAACTCTTCAAAAGATAAATAAATAAATATATAAGTAAAATAATAGAATTAAACGAGCTGATATTATTAAACATCACATGACTTCCTTTTAATCCAATTTCATGATAATAGCACCTCGGAGTAAGCAAAGAAATATGTTCACCCCAAGTTCATTGCGAACCGAAGCAAAGAAAACGTTTTATACAGATAAATTTTCCCAATATTGACAATTTTAATGTGATTCAATGATTATGGCTAAATTAAAACCAAATTAAAATAAAAAAAAACCTCTATTTCTCGCCAAGTAGGCGAAAAAACCTGGCGACCAAAAGCTTGGCGATACATAACCAAGTGTTTGGCAAATTATAACACCACTTGAGTTTGCATTAAAATTAACAATGATTTTCCCCCAATAAGGTGCAAAAGAAATATGTTCACCCCATCTTCCCTTCGGAACATCCGAATGCAACCAAAAGGGAGGTGCAAAACTAGATCCTACTAGGAGTCTACATACCAAATTTCAACTTTCTAGGACATACCTTTCTTGAGTTATGCGAGATACCTACGCTCATACATACAGATATCACGAGAAAACACGTTGTAATTAACTCGGGAATCGTCAAAATGGATATTTCTGGCGTCCATAAGTTCTTAAGTATATATGTACGTGTGATCGGGCAGAAAAAAAAATCAACATTTATTCGGGGGTGAGCAAGATGGAAATTAAGATCGATTTTTGAGTGAAAACTTTATCGCGAATACAATAGTACTTCCTTTTTTGTAAAAGGAAGTAAATGTAAAAAATAAAACTAGAAGATTTTTATCAAATGATTGGTTTCCACTAGTAACCTTCTTTTCTGCAGCGAAATATTCTAACAAAAATCTTCCACCAAATTACAACATCAATTTATCTTCAACTTAATGTCTGCAATTATTTCTAGAAAGATTTTGAATAAAATGATACTGCTTATCAAAGCCTCTAAAGTTTCTCATTTCTTGACATCCCAGCATTTGAGTGTATAAAAACTTCATTCAGATATCACTTAATAACATAGCTAAATTCAGAAGCATATCTGTAACACGAGACAGGTGATTTACTTTGAAACTAATAGGAATTAAGACCCATGAAGAAGATTAATGTACAGCATTACATATGATTTGGCTATCTTGTAAAAAATTTGAATTTTGGAAACAAGAAAACGTCTCTTGGTGTCTTGTAAAAGTTGTACACAATTTATGCGTGCATACTGTTCAACCACGGATTGTATAGAATTCGCAAACGTCCAGTTAAGACGAGTCTATCTAAATAAGGGGGAACAGTAAAAATTTGGTGAGCGTGCTCCGCTCATTTGAATGAGACTACGCTAAATTTAGAGGCTAATGTGCGTCTGCAAAAGCTGACATCCTAAAAACTAAAAGATGCGTCCATTTTCACCTGTAAACCGGATGTTTGCTTTCCGATACAATCGGTGGTCAGACAGTACATGGCGTGCTGAAATATAGCGTTTAGAAAATATTTATACTTTTTATTTTTGTTTCTGACTATAGCTTTTTATTAATCCATTTTACATTCTAAAATATTTACACTTTTATTATTCAACAATTTAATATTCACAAGAAATTCCTTCCGGAACTAAACGAGCCTACTTTCCCGTATACAAACATGGACTGCCTACAATCTGCTCAATATTCTCTTAATTAACTAAAAGATTCATATCAAAAATCAACTTTTTAACATTTAATGTTCATTTCTGAAAACAAAATATGCCTCTCTCGTACTAATGAAATAAATAGGGGAGGCTGCTGCACCCACGGACAAAATTTACTTTCCAATTTTTGCCGGTCTCTGGGAATGGATAATCAATCGGTAAAATTTTCTCGCAAAATCCACAACTTATCACCTAATTTGGCAATTTTTGTCGGTCTCTGGGAATGGATAATCAATCGGTAAAATTTTCTCGCAAAATCCACAACTTATCACCTAATTTGGCAATTTTTGTCAGGTATAAATTTCAGAACTTTCAACTTCAAAATTTCTTTTCTTAAAAACCATCTTCTTTTGTCCATGGGTGCAACACTTGGTTCACCCCACGGCCAGGTGCCTTTGTACCCATGGACATATAAAAAATAATATATAAATAGGTCTGAGGAGCTCAATTATACTCAATACATTTTCATAAGCCATTTTATATTGAAATACTTCAAACATCCATTGAAAATAACATTAAACAAAATATCCAACAGAAATTAAACTTTGAAAATTAATCGAAGGTTTTTTCCCTTTTTTTAAGTTTCCTTAATTTTTAACATCAATGAATTCTTTAAAAAAATTATTACTCTTAAGAGAGTTAATGATGTTATGAATAATTAATATGTTTTTAAACAAAAAATTAACTAGATTCATGACAGTATGGCTCTCTATGTACCTACATATTAACTTCAATTTATATGCAAATCGAAACCTTTAACAAAATTAACCCATTACAATAAACTAAGTTTAGATTAAGCGAACAAAAATCTAGAAAAGTCGTCTTCAAATTAAAACAGGTGGGATTGACAGTCTGTAGATCCTACAACAGGGGGGGGGGGGGGGGGTTACTTCAACACTATATCTTCAAACCCTACTTCAAATTCATCATCATTGTTGAAAACAAATTTCTGACGTAGATGACAAGGCACCATTTTGCGGTACTTCACATTGTAAGAAGACTCAATTGTGACCCAAAGAGACTAAAAATTGCCGCCCGTGGGTACACATGGTTATATGTCCTTGGGTATAAAGGTACGCCATTTTGGATTTGCAAGCCAGTCACATCGACAAGACCACAGTTTCACAACATTAAAAATCAGAAAAGAAACCTTCAAAATATAGTGAAACACGATACCTACAACCAAAATGAATAATACAATCCACGACGGACGAAACAAAAAGAAATTGCTCATTTTTTTTAAAACTTAGATCCTACCAAAACCCAAAAAATGTGATAGAATCTTAAATGTTCGTTTGACGGCGTTGAAATTTCCTGGGGTACCGGAGAGGGCTGTGACATACACGTTGAACCCCAATTAGGATCTCTCTCGACGACACCCGGAGTTTCCCGACCAACATCCGTAGGTACAACCGTCCGCGGGTACAGCAGCTTCCCCTTAAGAAATAAATAAACGAAAAAGTAAAACAACACCTTCAAACAACGCGGCTATAATTTTTTTTCCTAAAAAATTATTACATTTTTCTTTCAACGAAGTAAAGATGAAAATTTACCAAAATTTATACATTTTATCAAAAAAAAAATTTAATAGATAAATAAATAAAAAAGTAAGAATAATAATAAATAAATAAATAAATCATTAGGTTCTTTTTAAGAGGTAGGGGGAGAGGATAAAAATACAGCGTCTCGGGTTTTATTTTCCTTCGTTAACAAAAATTAAAAAAGGAAAGTATGCTTACTTTTTAAAATAAATTTAAAAATAGTGAAATGTGCTCTGAAATTAATAATTGTCGTTCAAATATTAATAATATTATTAATCCTCTTATATATAATAGCCGATGATCGAGTAATCCGCGTGTTTCAACAATGAAACTCGTGCCACGGCATGATAATTTGATAATATGTTTTGGTAATGCTTAACATGCAGGGAAAGGCTTTATTATAACAAAGCTGAACTCGATCCGGTGCCTTAACTGTATTACTGGTAACACTGTGTCATTTCAGGGGAATGAAGCAGGGGCATTCCAAGGTATTTTTGACATTTATGTAGAGTCCGTAACGTGACCTTTTTTGCCATAACTTTTTAATTTACTGTTTGATTAGCATATTATTTTATTTTGATCTTTTCCTACCAACACACCAGCTCAAATTAAAATGATTTTTAAATCAAACGGTAAATTAAAAAGTTACGGCAAAAAAAGGTCACGTTACGGACTCTACATAATGTTAAAAATACCTTGGAATGCCCCAGCAGCAAAAAAAAAAAGTCAACAATTAACTCTACCTACTTTAGGGTTCATCCACTGGAGTTAGTGTAACAATTTCAACTATGAACATATCACCAAACAGGCAATGGCTTCGTTCAAATGTAGAAGCAATTTTCACCCGTCATACCTTGACGGGCGACTTTCTTGTGATAATAATAATCAGCACAGCTCTTACTTTCTGTTAAAAAATAAAGCAATCCAAATTTCCTTTTAGTTCCCATTGTCAAAAAGTAAAATTAATAAATTGAAATTTTTGAGTGAAATAATCTCAGCAATCAATATTTCACAGTAAAGTGTAGGGCTGCGGACTCGGAATAAGACAGATTTTGAGGTGAAGGAGTCGGAGGCTGAAATCTTAAAAATAACTACAGTCGCAATCGAGAGACATTTTCCCCTCCGAGTCTGTATTTCTGCCAAAGATGAGGAGTCAAAGTTGGAGACGTGCAGTCGGAGTCAGACTTATTTTGTGTGAGAGGAGTCGGAGTCAGGACTTTCTAAAATCAGAAAACAATAATTTTTCCTTCCATGTATGCATTTCTGCCAAAACTGGGCAGTCAGAGTCGTGGGGAGAGAGAATCGGACTTTTCGATTCCGCAGTCCTGCTAAAAAAAAAACTTTGAACCCTTAGTTCATTTTGAGGAGTTGTATTTATCTCTAACTTGCGTCAACATAAAGTCAAGGAGATATGTTACTTTGATTTTTATTAAATAACTTATTTTTCTGGCATCTGCATAAAGATTTTGGTTTTCCGGACTTGAAAAACTTTTTTATGTTGTCGTCAACATTGAAAAATTTAGAGTTGTTCAAAAATAATAATTAAAATGGGTAATTTAAAACAATATTTCTACACATATTCTTCAAGAGTTTTTTTCCAACAAAGTTTCTTTGAACAAATAACTTGCTTTTAAGCCTGGGATCTACATTTGTCTTAAGTTTCGCCGTAAGCGCTTATGTTAAATTTTTTGGAACTGTTCAAACTTTAACTAAACAAAAACGTTCAAGAATGAGAACAAGGTGTCCCTGTTAAAATCTTTCGAAAAAAAAAAAGGTTTGATCGCGAATCGGATTTATTCACTTAAAAATTATTGGGGGTTGGGGGGGGGGACTCAGTCTACGGAAACTACAGAGTTACGTGTAGTTGTCGCTCAATTTTACGATTTCTTAGGAATAGTGAAAAAACATTCTTAAATTCACGAACTTGTCAGATCAAAAAAACACAAAATACTAAATAGGGAATTATGGATACTAGAGTCCAATGTAGTTGCCGTCTGAATACAAGAAAATAATCAATATACATACACCTATTGTATAAAATCACGATTTGATTGATAAGTTCAACTCAAAACGTGCAGACAATTAAAAGCATTCAACAAACTGTCGCTTTCTTGAAAGACACAATAATTTTCGGCATATTCTAAAAGAAAAATAAAAAAACATAATCTTAGTAATTAAGTATAATATACAATCAGCCTGTGTTCAAAAGCTTTATTTCTATAGCGATAAAAAAACTGGTCGAATCGGTTGATAGTTTTTAAGCAATGAAGTAAGATTTAGGTTGATCTGGCAGAATGTAATTTTGGATTTAGCTGTCAAAACTTTCATTCTGTTTTCAATATTTTTTTCGAGCGTAATGTTAGGTTGTCGACAGTTGAATGAAGCATTATGTTATTTATCTCGTTCTAAATTTCCAGATGCCACCTTTTTCCTTTCTAATGTGTGTTTAAGTTTGCGAGAAGTTAATATTTGTGTTTAAGATATTTTGATGTGTTCATTTCCATGTTAAGTAGGTTTATTGCACTTTATGTTTTAACCTCCGGTTTGTTAACTTTATAATGGTTTAATTTGCGAGTGTCATGCAAATCGAATTTAATGACAATAATTATGTTATTTATTTATACATGCTTAGCATATCATTAATTTTCAAACTTAAAAAACAAGCATTAAAGGATTTTAAAATCAATATAATTATATTCTTTTCAAAACAGTTTGTTTTCGTCGTTAAAATCGCAATTTTCTTATAGTCGTCAGGTTTTAGGTAATTATTATGCATTTCCTAAAATCTGTTTTAGGTAGTTATTATGCAACAGAATTCTGTTCAGATTTTTAATGAAGAAATTCAACAAAAACTAAGTAATTAAGTTGTTAACTAAAATTAACACTTTAATGATCTCTCGGAAAAGTACATTTTTTCTGTTTCACTATTTTAATCTTAAGAAACTGAGCTTTGTGCTATATTTTCTAGGGGAAATTTAAACATGTTTGTTTTATAGCACGCTGTGTAGTTAGTGATTTTTTAATACAGCAAATTTCTCTATTTGTAGGGAGCATTTGGAGTTACTTGTTCTCTGTACTGCAACTTAAAGTATAACCAAATAAAGACTTTTAACCATACGCTGAGCTTACAGTCTAAGCCATCGTATTTATTCACTGATTGCAGTTATAACATCTGAAGTTACTCGTTCTCTCTACTACAATTTGAAGTAATAACCAAGTTAAGAAAAATAACTTACTTTTGACCACATATTGAGTTAGCTGGTTTACAGTTTAAGATGTTGTACTAATTCAGTGATGGCAGTTACCTCAACTCACTATCTTGGAAAATATTCTTCTCGAGGGCCTATGGATAAATGTCCATTCACTAAAAATATTGAAGACAATTTTAATTCAAGTGTTATTGCATTTAAACTGCACGTTAGAGTAAATTATTTAGTAGTGGAAGAACTTATGATATCTTTACATTGGAGGAAATCATCTTTTTCGTTCATTAAGATATATTTTACGATGGGATTCAAAAGCCTTTGATAAGAGGTATAGCTGCTCCTTATGAGATATGTCTGCTGTATAACTACTGCAATTACATATTAGACGTGATCATTTACTATTCGTAGGCATTTTATTGTGTTTTCAGACTGATAGTTTTCTTTTCTCAGCATTCACGAATCTAGTTTAGATGAACATAAACTAATGCTATGTGCAAATTTTCAAATTGCATCAATCACTTCGCTGTAAAAAATCTTGAAAATATTTTTTAAATATTTTCCACCGAAAAAATATTGAAACTATTTTTTCTTGATTGAAAAAAAAAAGGAAAAACCCTGACTGCTTAGTCTATTTTTCAAACTGAACGCTCGACTGTGTATCATTTATTATATCTGTATCTTGAAAAATTTTATTTATGATAGAAATTTGAAAACAAGTAGTAAACATATCAGAGCAACAACTGCCAATGGTGATGCAGCGGCATAGTATGAGGTTATAGTAGTTACATCGATCAATTCCCTAAAGATTTAGTTCTCAACAACTTACATTTTTAGTCACATCTAAAACAACTAATTTTACTTGTAAAGGGTGTCCACCCAGTTTTGTCAAAATAAAATTTCCTTCCCCCCCCCTGTTCGTTAGCTTCAATCATGTTTTTTAATACATTTAACTGGGGAAGAAATTTTAAATGTCGGCAAAACTGGGAGAAAATCAATTTAAATATTCCAATTTGAAGTCATTTTGACTTTTAGTTTTTTTTCCCCCTTTTCCTTTTTACAGCATTTTGAAACTGGGATTTAAACTGTAATCAAGCTGTGTAAGTGCAGGTAAAATTTTGATGTCAATAGCCCCGTTCACAATACACTTTTCGACCCGGTAAATCCCCGCTCTGACTCCGCAAAAAAAAAAACGATTGAAAAATTCTCCGTTTCCATGTAAAAAGAGGTTTCCAGAGAAAGCGGTTTTTACCCAGCATCCTTAGCGGCTAGTAGACGAACTTGTTTCGCTTAATGCATTCTGTGTAAAACTCCGCTTTCAACTGTTTTTACTCCAGAAGCAAGCGGGAGTAGGAAGATTCCACATATCCCCCGCAAATAACCGGAATGCGGTGGAAAGTAGGATTTTTCCGGGATCGAAAGCGACCATGGATACGGCCCTAATGCAGGAACTAAGTAATGTAAGAAAGGAGCTTCTATGGAATGACATTCATTCTTTTCAAGATATCATTTTCTCTAAAAACAAGCTGAAAAGTACCACACTCAAATCCGTCGATATATTTTATTCAATGAAATCTTAGCCCAATTTAATCAGCTTTTCGATGAACGATTGATAAATTTCGTAGGTTAAATGGAAACAGGCAGTTTGGTTGTCTGCTGCCAACACTTCTGTAATTAACAAATTGAAGTTCGTAAAAAAAGCAGTTTGAATCTGAAGTACACGTCCTTTCCCGCCTCCAGAAGGTTAAATTGTAATCGACCCAACCCAATCTACGTCAATGACAATAGAAGCGTAAGATATTACACGCAAAGTATTGTTAATTTGGTTTCACATATGTTAAAGCAAAAAAAAAAGTTCCCTGCTAAATAATCCATGTTTTAACTTTCATACTTCGTCTACGCCTACAAAGCTGCTAACTGCATACTTTTACGTTCTAAAAATCATAAAAAATGAACAAAATTAAATAAATAAATGTAAATAAAAGTGCAAAATATTCAAGATCGTGTTTTTCTTCCACACTAGCAACGAAGGCCTAAGTGATAAGTCGTGTTGAGTGGAAAAAAACGCGAAGTTGCGAAGCATGGGAGGTTCCCGAAAATGGCTATTGTTATGAAGCGTTTTAATTGCTTGCGAGCGCTAATGGTTAAATTCATAACCGACACTTCCAAGTTTTTACATATTTTCCCAAGGATGAATCAATTAAGTTCGTGAGCTGCTTAAATATTCTAATGAAGTATTGTTTACTTCAGTTTTTAATTTAATTCTGGAACAGAATAGAGCATCATAAAAAAGAAAAAGAAAAAAACGTGTTTTAGTCATATTTTAAAAAAGCAAATACGTAGTTTACTGTAACGAGCAGCCCTGATCGGATTTCACATACACTGTCAAATAATATATACTTGTAATTGGTTTTATTAAATAAGCAAATCCTTTAAAACGATTTTCAATTTTTCTCCGTGATTCCGATTTTACGACTAACAGAATTTATTAACAGCGATTATACAATACTAACTGCGTTGCCCGGCTTTGCCCGGTCTACTTTGAAAACAAAAATTGTGTCAAGTGACGTATATTCAACAATCAGGCATAAATAAAAGAAAAAAAAACGTCATGCAAAATTTCTCTCCAAACAATGACGACAGATATTAAAATACATTTTAAGAAATTAAAATTAAATGAGAAAGATGGATTTAAAAAGCGTAACCATGGAAACACAAAATAAAATAAGTTTAAGAATTGAAAATGAGCAAGATGGAAATAAACAATGGATTCAAAAAGCGTTATCGCGGAAACGCAAAATAAAATTGTTAAAAACTTGAATAGAGAACAGATTTTGTAACTTAGTTTAATCCGCTTGTAACTTTTTTTTCTAATGGAGATAGAGGGTTAAACTTTCGACCATAAGTCGAGTTAGATCTGGAGCAAAAAAAGCAGCTCTTTTGAATGGTGTGAAAAAGAAAATTGTGGGACAATTCCTTCGCTTTTTATTGATAGATTTAATGAAGAAAGTAGTGCCTAAATTTCAGCTAAGCCTAAAGAAATTCGAGCTAAAAATGCAAATAACTCCCGGGGTAAGTAAGTTAGAGCATTGAAACAAATTGCGTAGAACGCGTGAAATTCTACTCTTTCTAACGATATGTAATATTAATATGTGCAAGTAATTTTTCACTCCCATATTCGGGAATTTACATGAAAATTGGGCCTAAATTGGAATAAAAAAAGAACTATTCATCGAATTCTTTTCGAACTTGCCTGAAAACCTTCTCGGAGCTTAAAGGAACAAATTGTGAAAATTTCAGCAAAATCGGCCGGGTAGTTCTCGAGTGTTGCGAGTTCAAACACATAGACGCATTTTGGAGACTTCATTTTATATACTGTGTATAGATGCATGTATGTAAGATGCAAGAACTCATAAAAAAAAAGTCATAAAAGAAGTCTTCACGTGGGCCACAACACACTAGTTTCCGGATAAAGTTAATTATTTCGATAACATCAAGTACTGAAACTACAGTTTAAGTCGTTATAGTTCCTGAAAATTCACATTTACGAATTGATGTAAGCCCAGTCCGGACGAGAGGCTATGTCAGCCTAGACAGAAACTAGGGGCCCCGTTACCGGACCTCAGGGTGGCCCGGCGACACTGATGCAAAAAAAAAAAAAAAAAAAAAAAAAAAAAAAAAAAATTAAAAGACGAAAGAAAAAAAAAAGGTGAGGACGGAGGGGGGGGGGGGGGGAGTGAAAACGCAGAGATAAAGAAAAATTTTCTCTGCTGGTATTTACTTTCGTGGCACTTAAAATACAGTTAACTGTTTTCTAGTACGCACTTTCGGATTATTTTCTTTTTTTTAATTTTTATTATTCTTTATTTTTCTATCCTTTTTTTCCGGCGGTTGGAGGGGTACCCGGTGAAA
Organism: Uloborus diversus; assembly: GCF_026930045.1. Classification (NCBI taxonomy): domain Eukaryota; kingdom Metazoa; phylum Arthropoda; class Arachnida; order Araneae; family Uloboridae; genus Uloborus; species Uloborus diversus. The sequence continues at coordinate 25,546,604 of NC_072731.1, read as the reverse complement.
TAGTTGACAAAGGCCCGCCTTGGCTCTCGGCCGGCCTATGTAAGCCTTAAAAGTTGTACTAAAAATGGTTTTTTAATTGTTTATATTATTTTACAGGAATACTTTTCCCTAAAAATTTTAAATTTTGTAAATTCTGCAACTTATTATCTGAGTCAGCTAATCCCAGATAGTGAGCAAACCTACCCCACTAGTAGAACAGGTTTCTTTATATTCTTTCGTGTTTTGAAATTTAATTTTCCGGTAACCACTGCTCGTAATTCAGTCAAGTAAAAAAGCACCGCTGTACGTAAGATATCAGAATGTGATTTCAGCTTTTATTTGTAAGATTTTCGGCACAAACTTTTCACCGAAAATTTGAACGTCCGAAGTGTTCCAACCATTCCCGTTCTCCCCTATATTTACGTGCGTTTTAGCAGAGATACGATTATAAGACCAACCAGTCACACGTAAAGCCCCATTCAGACTTGAACGCACGGATAGAGATTGGAACTATGAGTGAACTACAGACTGGACGCTATAATAAGGCCTGCGGAGTCGGATTCAGACTGATTTTGCGGTAAAGGAGTCAGAATCACATTGTAAAAAAAATCCCTGAAAAATAATGGGCAGTTAATGTGCCTAATTTCTTTCAGTAACATATTTGGCAAAAAACAGGAAAGTTTCTCGCAAAAAGTCAGCAATCTTCCTGAAATTAACTTGGAATCCTGCTGAAAAATTAAGAAACCAATCATATTTGTGGAATAACACAGTAATCTTCAGTGAAATCTTATAAATGTATGTAGTAATAGCTTATCACCTTCCTGATTTACCAGAAAGCTTCAAAAGCAAATTTTGCTGAAGCTAAGATGGAACGGCAATTTCTTCAAAGCTACAGTGTCCAGAGACTACATTTTGCATTTGATTGCTGCTTTGTCAGTCCTGGGGAGTCGTAACTAAACTGAAGGAAAAACACTTCGTAACAAAGTAATCTAATATATTTTACACTGGTACACAAAAATGTTTTTCACTACATTAAAATCGGCATTCATGGAACTTGTTTCGATTCTGGAAACATTTTCCCAAAAACACTTGTTTTTCACAGGAAACTGAATGGAACCAAACATTGTCCATTTTCAAAGTCATGGTTCATCTTGTAATAGCTATACTGCAACGAGTTTTACATTTTCACACTATGTTTGAATTTGAAGTGCTCAGGACGATTTTTTTTATCACGCATAGCGCTACCCTAACCAGAACTGCGGCGTCGATGGGAAAATTATCGACTCAACTCCTTGAATTTTTAAGCCTTCAACTCCTCAGCCCTCGCATAGGAGTAGATTCAGAGAAAAAGAGCGACACCGACTCTCAAAATTTTAAAGAGCCCGACAACGACTCTTTATTCCTAAAACCACTCCGACTCCATGACTGCAGTTCTATCCTCGAGCCCTGCGCTCTTAAAAACTGCAGGTTGCATATGGCTTCTTTTAGGGGGAAACTCTGTAGCATCAGAAGCACCCTCCTTAAGGCTGCCATCTGGCTCCCTGTGGCAAGGGTGCCATAGAGAGCCAAATGGATTTAATCAAATGCACCCTTAAGAGGTGCTACTGGAGCTGCATTGCAGTTTTAACAGTGTGCCTATAACTACTAACTCTGAACTATATCCGCTTAAGAGACGGATGCTCCCTCCAAAGGGTTAAAAATACTTCACTACAATTAGGTGCCACAGCTTCCGCGTTTCCTTATAAAAATCTACTCTAAATCAAATTATCTTCCAACGCTTTACGCTTCATAATTAATATTCCGGGTCCCACTCGCCCTATGAAAAGAAAGCTTTATTAAATTAGTTCCGACTCCACCCCTACTGAGCAAATGCCCGACGCCCAACCATAATGGAGAGCAATTAAAAAACACACGACCTTCCTGCCACCTAATTAGTACCTGGGTCCAGAAACATAAGTCAGACGGGCATATGGAACGTGCTCGGAGAACAAAAGGAGTAGAGATTAGTCGTGGGTTCCCGACCCCATCAACAGCTTGCGGTCTTGCAGGTGGTTGAATGGGTTTTGTAACAGGAATTGATTACAAGGGTTTCACGCAATAAATGTGTTGGAATTTCAATAACAGTAAAGAGGTACCGATAATAAACATACATTGAATTATAAAATCCCCGTATTGGAATGGTAAATTAAACACAGGGAGAGTCCAAATGATGGACCTGATTTCAAAAAATCATACAGGGTATCCAAAAAGTCCTTAACACATTTTAAAAAATCATGGAAAAGCAACAAATTGTCGTATGAATATGCGGTTTGCGCACTTTACAGGTTCAAGAAATATTTAACAGGTTCAAGAATTTTTTTATGACGTCGTAAAAAAAGTGAAAAAAAGTCTTTACAAGTAACACCTGTAACTGACATCAAAGTAAGGAAAGCAAACATAATGTGAGGTGTTAAAACATTCTACTAACACAGAACCATACTTTTAACTACTAGAGTTCAATGTGTCAGTGTGCACCATTTGTGGACATGGGATAAACTAGAGCACCATTTAGGTGTGATTCGAGCAACATACGGGGGACATTCGAGCAACATGGGGAGGGATCAGAATTATAAGAAAGATATAGAAGAAAGTTTCGTGATGGCCACAGCATACTAGTTAAAATGTGTCAAGGATTTTTCGGACGCCTGGTATTTTTGAAACTAGCGCAGAGATTACAATACGTGGTACATGAATTTATAAAGAAATTTTTTTTTTCAATAAAGTTCAACTGCACAGATGTGAAGCGTGTGTACATGCTGTACAAAATACTCAATTTCAAAAGCTCAATGGAGGTGCGTTTTGTTACACGACACATCTGTAATATAATTGGTTACAAAATTTTTAGAGTATTACTGTCAATGGTTCATAATTATGCTCAAACTCATTCGTGAAGGTTTTGTAGCGTTTTCGGCATCGAGGGTTGATAAACATTGCTTTTGACGTTAAACCCATAAAAGAAAGAAAAAAAAAGAAAAAAGGAGTAACAAACTAAATTACAGATTAGACATTTGCTGTGTAATAAAAGTCTAACATTTAAAAAAAAAAAAAAAACCTTGGTTTGCTTCTTTTTTTTTATTTATCACTTATTGAAATCACTTGTGAAATTGTGAGTATTTTCAAAAATATGATTTTTGAAATCGTTTCCGTCATTTTGTGTTCCCACTGTTATTCTGTGAAACAAGGGAAGCGTTAAGGTGCTGTTCTGCTTAAACAGAAACAAGAAACTACCTTTTCAGAAGAATTTAATTTTCTAGTATGAATAAAATAATTATTGATTACTCACTTTTTTTTTCAATTCAGATTTTTTTTTTAAGTTTCAGGAATTACAATAATTTGTTCAACATTTTGTATTACAGGGTTCCCAAACTGGAGCCGTGACTCCTTGGAGTGCCGTAGAAAGAGGCAAGGAGTGCTACGAATTGTCCATAATATCAATATATGTGCAATGTGGGAGCGGCAAATAAAGCCATGTGACCAGTAAGCTATCCAAAACAATTTTGATGAAGCATAACAAAAATTCGCTAGAAACTTACTTCATCGTCATCAGAAAGCCTAGTTCATGATAAAGTGTTATCTACAAGCAGTTTTTAATTACCGGGCAACAGTGCAGCTAAAGGCTAAAAGGTAAGGCAGAAGAGTAGTGTCAAAACTACCTGATCTTATTTGCGGTAAGTTTTGTTCCTACTTGTTTCTTGTAATTACTTTTTACTTGCATGAAGATATAGTTGTTTATTTTTCGTGAAGCCTAATTTATGTGGTTTACGAATTCACAAACAAAAATGTCGTTGTTTATTGTCATTTTTTCCTGTGATTTGATAATCTAGGAAAGTAAATTGTAGTCCAATAAGATCATGGTTAGCACTCCGGTGTCCTTATAATATAACACCAGAGCATAGGGTGGAAAATGTGACGCTATGCTGAATATGCTGCACATATGTGCACAAACTGTTCGCAGGAACGATAGAAGCTTTCATATGATAAGATATCCATAAAAATGAAAAAAAAAATGTTCAAAGCAAGTTAAAATGAATTAAAACCATTAATAGCAAGTTAAAATACATTTTAAAAAATTAATAGAGCATATCGTTGCCTCAGAGCAACAGCAAAATATATAATCCCAGAAATAACACTAAGATGTCCTACTGTTGCTCTGAGGCGACGATATGCATTTGCTGTAAATATTAACACCTTCATCAGTTACGTAGCAGTTTCATTGCCAGTTTAGTCATAGAGACAAAACGTCAAAACTTTCGAGTTAACAACTCGGTGTTGAGAAAGAAAATGTTACAGTGTGGTTTTGTGGAAGAATTTTTAAGGAGATGTGAATGCTTAGAAAAATGGAAATGATTGAGGAAAGCTAGCTATAATTTGCCACCAACCTTAGTGGTCACACGTGAGTATTAAGTTTTTCGTGCAGTTTTCATCTCTGACAAACTTATCTGTATTTTTATTTAAAACTAGTGGTACCCGCACGGTTTTGCCCGTAGTAGAAAATCAAAAGGTCATTCGGTTCGCCTGTATATTTACAAATAATGGATGATGAATTTCTCGCCCATTAGGCTATGTTCATTCGCTCTTCCCATGTTACGGTTCCACGTCATGGTAATTTCGTAATTTACTCGTCCATCTTATGATAATTTTGCTCCGGAAAATGTTCTTAAAATTGAAGTAGAAAAAGAACAAAATCAAATTTTCAAAAAGTCGCTTCGAGGTCCACACCGCCATGCTACAAACTAACTTTGTACCAAATGTCATGAAAATCGGCCAAACAGTCTAGGCGCTATGAGCGTCACAGAGATCCGGACAGAAATCTAGACAGAAATCCAGACAGACTTTCAGCTTTATTATTAGTAGAGATCTAGCTTCAGCTGTTCTACTGTGCTTAAGTTTCTAATTCTGATTTGCCGATTGAAGTTTTTTTGAACACACAAGGTAGTGTGGAGTGGGAGAGGTGGCATGATTTCATGGGTCCAAAGGGAGCACAGAGTCTGAAAGGTTGAGAACCCCTATTCAAAACATTAGTGTGAAGAGTGGTGAAATATAGCTCAACATTTCAGTTGATTAAATTGTTTAATAAGATTCTCAGGAAGCTATTAAACACAAAGCGAAGAACAACTGGTGCAAAAGATTTAAAACAAATCTCAAAAGGGCTAGATCTTTGCTGCTTTGTCATGTTTTTCTACAGTTAGACATCTAATTCAGAAGTTATGGTAAGGCATCGATATATAACTTATATTTCTGTAGTTCTCAGCATGCGTCGCTGTGATTTGAAGTCCCTATTTGGAATTATTGTCTTTGAAAAATTTAATACGATACTAAATGTTTTAGTTTTTACACGTGGGACAATAGTAAGCATTACATAAAAGAAGGATCATACTTCGGAGAAGAAAAGAAGGATACAGATATAAAGGAACGTATATAAAGGAACAGAGAATATTAATTTAACCGAATCTTTCTTTTCAAGTTCAGTTCCATTTTTTCCATTATAGAAACTTTGATTAGTAAGCCCGAACTGCAAACCATTTCTTAGAAATCAATTCTTTATGATAAATTTGATTTTACTGCGTATTAGGGTGGTTCAAAAATACATGTAAAAAAATGTCTCCTGGATAACAGAACACCATTCAATATTTTTAGACTTGTGGATAGTAATATACTGGAAGAATTTTAGCTTCCAATTTCAACTGAAAGAGGGTGCTCAACCCCTTCCCCCAAACTTCATAAGTATGGAGAGTGAGGTTAAAAAATACATTGAACTGAAAAAACAATGCTACACATTATCATATACACAAGTAATATGCATATACATTGCAATAAAGTAATTATTTACAAGAAAACAGCTGAGAAAATTAAATGTTTCTAAATTTGTGGCATTTTCTATGCTACGGCAAATGCTAAATTATGGGGTCATTGAGCACTATCGTAAAATTTGAGTAAGAAGCTAAAACTTTTACAGCATAATACTATTAATAAGTCTAAAAAAATAGGAGGTGTCCTGGACTCTAGCTGAAAAAAAGTTTTTTTGAACCACACTACTGTGCATGGAAGAAGAGCGTTAATGGGTTATATGGCTGGGATTCTTTCGGATTCTCTCGACTTGCAGATCCGTAACCCATTTATTACAGAAGCAAAATAAAATGAAATGCTTTGCTTTTAACACGCTTTTATTAGCTTCACCTGTATGTATGTATTGCAACTCAATTTTCAACCACTTCCTGCGAACGGATTTTTCGAAATGTGGATTCAGACACGATGACAATGCAATATTCTATGATCAAATTAATTAATTAATCATTGATTGTTAGTTTATTCCGATTTTAAGCAAGAATTTCGCATAAATCCTTTAATATGAGGACGAAAAAATGCTCTCACAAATTAGTATTATGTATCGATATAAGCCCCTGATTTTTCTGCACCATAAAATATTTACTAGAATGTTCTAATGTAATTAGAACGTGGGAATTATAATTGTTTTTGACTATTTTCATGGTAAAAGTTAGGTGATTCTTCAATTGGCAATCCATTGTTGATCATTGTCATTGTTGAAAAACGCTTTTATTAAAGTGCATCTCAACTTTGTGAAATAATATAAATATGAGAGATTTCTACACATATCATAAATTGATGACTGGTATGGATTAGCTGGATTACACAATTACTCGACAGGCAGTTTATCGGAGCAGAATGTTTGCCCAAACCCTTTACTTTTTTTTGGGGGGGGGGGGGATATTATGAATATAAAAAATCTTGAATTATGTTGAAATACATATATTTTCTTAAAACAAGTAAAACTAAAAAATAAAATAATAGTTTAAACACTAAAAAACACCCTTTTATAGCAATATGAATTAAGAAGTAAAAAATAATGCTTGGATGTTAAGTATGATAAAATAATTAACCAAACAATTGACTTTAATGTAAAAAAGTGGGGGCTTCATATCAGTGCTGTGTTAAATTTCGTCCATTTGTTGTCCTTGCAAAAATGTAGATAGACAGCCCTCCCCCCTCCACACTTTTTTTACATTATTGAATTATGTTGAAATACATATTTTTTCTTAAAACAAGTAAAACTAAAAAATAAAATAATAGTTTAAACACTTAAAAACACCCTTTTATAACAATATGAATTAAGAAGTAAAAAATAATGTTTGGATGTTAAGTATGATAAAATAATTAACCAAACAATTGACTTTAATGTAAAAAAAAGTGGGGGCTTCATATCAGTGCTGTGTTAAATTTCGTCCATTTGTTGTCCTTGCAAAAATGTAGATAGACAGCCCTCCACCCTCCACACTTTTTTTACATTAAACTTAATTGTTTGGTCAATTATTTTATTGTACTTAACATCCAAAGATTATTTTTCACTATTTAGCTCATTTTATTTTTCAAATATTATTTTATTAATAAATAGACTGCAAATCTTTACTAATAATAAAGCTGAAAGTCTGTCAGGATCTCTGTCTGTCAGGATCTCTGTGACGCGCATAACGCCTAGACCGTTCGGCCGATTTTCATGAAATTTGGCACAAAGTTAGTTTGTAGCATGGGGGTGTGCACCTCGAAGCGATTTTTCAAAAATTCGATGTGGTTCTTTTTCTATTCCAATTTTAAGAACAAAATTCTCATAAGATGGACGAGAAAAAAACGAAATTATCATTACGTGAAACCGTAACCAAGCCAATTGGCGAGAAAATTCACCATACATTATATGTAAATATACAGGCGAACCAAAAGACCTTTTAATTTTCTATTACGGGCAAAGCCGTGCGGGTACCACTAGTAGTAACATATTACAGCTACCTATTGAATTCAAGGAAGTAATATACATTCAGCTTATATAGTTCATTAAGTCTGCTGCTATTGATAGCATTTAAATTTTAATTTTTAGCCTCTGTTAGCAAGACGTTTTACTGTACAGTCGGTTGCGTTGTGGTTAAGCCATGCTTAAAATTACAGGTCTTCCCGACAAATATCTTTTTTTACAATCTTTTGAAAGTTGAACTGAGGTCGAACTTTTCTACATCGCGCCACATTGCCAAATTTCAAATTCCATGTGTTTCCCCCTTTCTCGCTTGTTTTCTTTTTAGGTACTGCTTAGTTACTAATCCTGCAAGCAATACGAAAAAAAACTTCTTACTCCTGTCTTCTGCCAGATGGGCAGAATCAATCCTATGAAGGTATGCATGTCGCTATCAATCCTTTTGTAAACGCCCAGCGAATTTGAGCTGTTTGTACTTCAGACGGGAGGGGAAATCTTCTGCTAATTAGCTTATTATGGGATTCAAGACACAAAAGGAGTTGGACTATTACGAGATCTGAGGATTTAATTACAATCATTCAATATATCAGAAGCTGTTAGACCCATTGCAGTTTACATGTCGAGCCGTCGTCACTTTTGAATTCCGATGCAATACTTGATGTGTAAGGAGTCCATAATGATTTTCGTTAATGTTTTCTTTGAAAACATCAAAACTGTCAAAATCGTGATGTAAAATTACCAGTTCTCAAGCAGATCGGCTGTTGAGTAAGATGACATAGGACATCGCGAGTTTAGATGAAGCGATGATTCTCCTTACCACACGACCAGCCAGTAAGATATCAAATGTTAAAACAACTTGTCCTCGAGTGGACATACTTTAATAAAGACTTTTAGGACATGTTTCTTTATGATAATGGGTACTTTTTAGGGACCTTTGACGTTTCTTAGCAGCTACTCTACTTCATACAAAAATGTGGACGAAATACCAATCCTGACAGAGTTAGAAAAACTTTTCGGGTTTCTTTTAAACATTGTGCTTCTGGTGTTAGAGGAACTCGCGTGTTTTAACAATGAAACTCGCGCCACGGCATGATAATTTGATAATATGTTTTGGTAATGTTTAACATGCAGGGAAAAGTTTTATGTTGACAAGGCAGAACTCGAACCGTAAACTTAACTGTTTTACTGGTAAGACTATCATTTTAGGGGAATGAAGAAACGAAAAAATGGTCGACAATGAACGCTCCCTACTGGAGTTTAGGGTTAATACCCTGTAGTTAGGGTTACAATTTAAACTATCAAAATATCACCAAACAGGCAATGGTTTCGTACAAATGTAGAAGCAATTTTCACCCGTCATAATTTGATGGGCTACTTTCTAGTATTAAATATATTTTGAACGAAGAAAAAGCTTTGCTGCGCATGTGGCAGTGACGCAGCGAAGGGGGTTGGGGGTAAAAACACCCCCCAGAGACATTGGTTTGAACATAATTGCGTATTTTAATACAGTTGTTTAAACATATGAAAGGACTGTTTTGATCAACTCCCTTAAAGAAGGTATTTTTGACGAAAAAACCAATCCTAGAAGATATTTTTGATTAAAAAAACCCCTTCCAGAAGGTATTTTTGATCACCCAACCCCAGAAGGTTTTTCTGGCTGCGCTAGTGGCATGTGGCATACGAAAATTCTCAGATAATGTCACTTTAGGGCATTTATTTGCTCTGCAGTGGTTTATGCGAATTTTTCTGCCGTACATAGAGCTGCATGGAGGAAAATAACTGAATTTAGCAAAAAGATTTTGATGCAATTTGAAATTTAATTTACGATTTCTAGATACGATCTTTTTTCAAAGCAAATAAAGTTATTTTCCTCATGAGTTTTTAATTTTTATTTTAATTCAAGAAATTTGCAGCCTCCAATGTTTTCTAAATGAAACGTTTCTCTACATAAGAAACGAAAGCTAACTATCTCGCTCTGTGTTAAAAACTACATTTCGTTTTCAAACCTTAAAAAAAGAAAAAAAATCAATTTGAGTTATTGATCACAAAGACTTTTTATTTGCCTGAATTATTGAAGGAGTTATTAACAACATACATCTTAAGCTTGAAATAATTGTGTGCAAAATAATTTGAAACTTATTATGAAACAGACAGGAATTAATTGCGTTAAACGCTAAGGCTCATAATTTATTTGAGTAATCGTCGTGGAATTGGCTATAAGTGAATCAAAATTAGCGAAATACTTTCGAAAATGTCGGTTGACGTGATGAAAACAAATACTTGTTCTTTTGAAATTGTTCTGTGAGTTTCGAGGATTTATCCCAAATTATGATTATTTAAAATAATTTCACATTCAAGAGCTTGTTTTTAAATGCAGCAAGGAGTACGATATCGGTCATTACGGGATAAGACGCCTCGTATTGCAGCCCCCATTCGGGGCTATCAAATTCTAGCAAATCGTGACGAATTTCAACATCAGAACAATCTCTTACGAATGCCCTTGCGAAATGGGTTAATAGCTGCTAAATGGAAACCTTAATGAAATAACTTGCAACCTTATTTTCCTTTTACACGTTATCAAATTTACTGCTATGTCCACTTAATTACGATGGTGGTAGAGATCACCTCGAGTTACAGATGTTATCCCGCGCGTCGCCATTTATTTGTACTGCTGGGAATTTAAAATCGTCTGCCAATTAGCCTGAATAAGTAAATCGAGATTGCGGCGCCTGGGAGCGAGATTTATTCCACAACGAAAACAAATCAGAATGTAATGATGGGTAAGTGTGGTTATTAACCTCCGGATAAATGCATAATAGGGATTAATTGCATTAGGGTAAAGGCGGAAAAAGAAAAGGCTTTTCATTTTTGAAAACGAGTTTCGTGTTGGACTTTTCCCTCGTGAAATAAATTGGGTTTTGTTAAGAATATATGTGATTATTGCATGGAAGCGAACTGGTAGAAAAGAGTACGCATGAAATTGGATACGGTGTAGAATAATGAAAGCTGATGCTGTTAAGTGAGGGAGAGTGTTTAGAGGTAGGAATGAAATGAATGTTTAAACTGCAGAAGATTTGTTCAGTTTCTTTATGATCGTTTTGTTTATTTCGTGGTATTATTAAAGACTGCTTTCAACGGTTCCAGTAATTTTACTTGGTCGAAAAGTTATTGACAAAAGGTAATGACGGAATTAAAAGGAAAATAAAATGTTTGTGAGCGATACTGCTTGGTTTTAGAGACAATGTCAAAGAAGAGAAGGAAAAGGCAACCACCAATCATTGCTCCCACGCCTGGGTAAACCCAGATCTTTTTTTTCTTAATTCTTATCTGTGTTGATAATTTATTTCACAAAAGTCTCTCATTTTCTCGGTTTTAAAAATAAATTGAATATTAAGGTACAACTCCTTGCAATTTAAAAAAAAAATTAAGTACTTAATTCACTATAAATTATGAGTTGCAACTCTTTAATTGATATGCTGATGACGCTGTAACAATATGTGTGCAACCGAGTGGTTATGGAACAATATATAGCTAAATATGTAACCTGCACTTCTCATTTTCTTAGAGAACTACTGGTTATATTTCTACGGTCTCTCTTAAAAAAATATAATATACATGCTTGAACAGATGAATATATTGCTCAGATATAAATTGCTGATTAGCAAACTGCTACTAACTCTAAAAAAAAACCTAAGATGACCAAAAGTAGGTGTTGAGGAGAGAGGACAATAGTTATAGTAAGAAGTTTGTTGCGCCACCTGGATTAAAGCTGGAAAATGAAAGTACCCTTTAGTGTATTTCCCAGATACCCGCATCCGATGGAAGATTCAGTACCGTAATTGATGAAAATCCTGCTTTGAATAAACATATTAATGCGCAGGATAGTTACATTACCCTTAAAATCTCGCATAGAGAAATGGGTATTCATTTTAATGCTCGTAATAAACTTGCCGTTATTGAAACACGAGTAGGGGAATGTGCGGCCAAGAGAAATACAAGTTATTAAGATAACTTACTTTTTTCTAAATGAACAAAATGGAAATTTGTTTAAAAAATACACTACATAAAGAAAGAACAATGTTTTTATCATAAAATTTGCATTGAAACATTACTCATTATTTTTGGCTGCCAATTTGTACCTTAAAAAAAAGAAAAGAAAAGAAAAGCGGAAAATGTAGCCTTTTTTTACATGGGCTAAAGTGAAAAATAAGAGATTACATAATGAAATATTAAATGTTTTATCATTAAAAATATATTTTATTAAATAAATGAGTAAATTGATATTTGAGAAAAATAAATTAATGAATAGAATAGGGAATAAGTAAGAAATGAAGAATGGATGAACAAATAATTAAATTATTAAATTAAGGAAGGCAAATGAATTAATTAGTAAATGAATGCGTACGTGATTTAATAAATGATTGAATAAATAAAAGAAATAAACTACATATTTCACATTGCCCCGCATGCACTTGACTCCTTGTGCAGAACATTTAAAATGAAAACAAGCTTAACATTAAATAAAAGAAATAGTGTACGAATATTATTTGGTCGTAATTAATATTTAAAATGTTAATAACAAAAAATATATTAATGTATAATACAAAATAATGTTTCACTTACAAAAAAAATTTACAATATGAGTGTCAATTTATAAAAATTACTTCCTTTTAAGCATGCTTTGATCTTCAGTGGTAAATTTTCCTGACTGTAATATTTTCCTAACCCGGAAAAAAATAAATGTTATTGCATACTTAAAATGTTATCACGTAGCTGGCACTAAAAACAGAGTAAATATTTCACTATTTCACTTTGCTCCATACTCCCCTTAATACGATGATACGTGTGTGTTAAATGTTAAAACTGTCGTGATACTCAACATCAAAACCATAATAAATTTTAATGTGAACGAACTCCTAAGAAAGATAATGAAACGTTACTTAGGATAGAAGACAATGTTAATTTGAGAGAAATTTTTAAAAAAAATCTTGGAGTATTTTTTTTTTAAACTTTTGAAGTGAATGTTGATCCTTCCCTGGGTTAGAAAAATCTTCCTATCACAAGTGCATCGTAGATTTTAAGTAGTCCAATGTGCAACATTGTTAAGAACTTAATTGCAGTCATTAACAGATAAAAAGTTTAAAAGAAAAATGAGTAAAACCTGGCATGAGTAATTTCTACATCAAACGTGTTTCAATGAAACAAGAAATCTTTAATTTTTCATGTTCAATACAGCTTAGAATTTGCTTAGCATCTATTCAATGAACGTTTGAAAAGTGTGGAGCAAATTTACTTGAAGGTAAAAGGTATATAGTGTCTAAAATAGTTATGTTTCCGTAATATTTGTAATAAACTTAGTATTTTCATCCTAATCGAATCATTGATTTTTTTTTTTTTTTTTTGAAAAATATTTTTTAGTTTTTGTGCAATATAGTCGAACCTCGTTTTAACGAAGACCAATGGACCAAAGAAATCATTTTGCCCTAACAAAATTAAATTTCGCTATACCGATATCGATATCACGAATGTTGACATTATTCCTATGTAATTTCAGTTGGAGATGATCAGTGTCTTTGCTAAAACTCACTGAAAACTTCGCTAAAACGAGATTGGACTCTGTTCTACATTCAGAACTTTTTTTGGATATAATCAGAGGCACCCAGAAGTTAAAATTTTGGGAGGGTAGAAAGTCAATTGGCCGACTGGAATTCCATATTTTCCCGAATAGTAAAGACAAATTTTGCCGAATGATGAAAGTTTTGCCGAATCGTCATATAAAATGTGCCGAATAATGAAATTTTAGGTTGATCACAGTGGCCTCTCGTGACCTCCCATTAGCGCGCCCTGGGTGTAATGTATTATTTACGTCAATATCTGTCATCATTTAAAACCTTTTACTAGGCGTACTGTTCACACAATCGTTCTCTTGTGAAGTAATATATCATTTAAATGTGAGTAAAATGATATTCCAGACTAATTACAATCATTCAGAAAAAGATTTGTAGCTAAAGACAAAAGAGTGTCCTTATTTTGAAGCATTTTTAATTGGTTCCAATGACCTCGGTCTTGGTTACTAATTAGCAAAGGCGAAACATCAAACACGATGAGATGAGATTACCACCAAATTAGACACGAAAGTGTCTTTAAAAAGTAAACTTGATTTATGCTCGCATAATACAGCAGAATTTAAACTTCTCAGTGTCTTTGTTTACGAATTCTTTTTGTGTTTTGTACATTAGATGTACTACGCATGATTGATTTTTTTTAAAAATTATTCTGAAAAGCAAAATATAAAAAACAGTTTAAATATCAGATACAAATTCCTTACGGAATGTTTGAGTGTGAACATTTTTCTATGTGAAACTTAATTGCGTTGCTAGTTGCCGCTTTATTTTCTAAGACAAATTTGTAATTTCAAAAAGGTTGCAATTGCGAGAGCCACCTTTACATAAGAGGAAAGGGGCTCAGAAATGCAAATGAAGCAAGCGTTTTTTTATTTAGCTCATTTCATCTATATGCAGTAATATTCCTTTGTATATTAGTTTTTTTTCTTGTTGTTTCAACCTTTTTTTAAACTAAATGTATGCTCAAAGTCTTATTACTATACGGCTCTCCAAAGTCGTGGATATTAGTTCCAAATTTTAAGGGCCACCATAATTAAGATTTATTTCAAGCGCATTTTGAAACTTTGAGTAGCTGCATATGCAGCAAATGCATTTTATAGAAAATATTTAAAAAAAAAAGATAGAAATAGAATTTAAATATAATAGCACTGAACATAAAACTTTACTTCTATTATATTCAAATGTTATTCTTTCAAAGGCCAACAAAGCTGTATAGTAATTAGAGGCTAGTTTCTTACTTGCAATTGCGTAGGTTCGATCCTGGCTTCAGTCGGTGGATTTTCATGATGCTGAAAATCTAACAGCGTCCATGTCGTATGATTATGCTGCATGTCAACGATCAATCGGGTACTCGTTTGGCTTAGACAGCTCTTGACAAAATTAAATTCTTAGTGCAGTTTCACATGGAATAGAGCCCAGGTGCTTCCATCTGGAGGAGAAACTGGACGTCAAAATTATCGTGATAATGGCTTCCGCCGATAGTGGTGTTACATGAAAGAATGGATGCTATATCGGGTGTTTCGCTCTAAGTGCTAAAGGTAGTGCCTCCAAAGCATTCCCATCAGAAGAAGGAAGGAATATTTTGCTTTATTGTTTATTTTGTTGAGACAGATTACTTATATTGCTTGTTTGTCATGACATTCATATATCAGAGTTGTTAAGAGGAGGCAACTCCCCGCGTTTTTGCCAGAAGCCAGTGGCAGCTTGAGGAATTTCCCCAAAATGTTTCTTCAAAAATCTATGCTCAATTTTTTAGCACTGTTGGAAAAAAAAAGGTACCGCCGAGGATCCTACATCGCTGCCAGCGCCAGGAGTTTGGACTAACTGTGGGTTAGTTGATTTTTACTCTTACTTTTACTGGAATATGGGTCAAAGCGAAAAAGTGGAGAAATGTGAATTAGAAAAATATTTTACAGTTTGAAGCGCCACCTGTCTGGAATCATTTTAACTCTGTTATAAAACATGTATTTGATTCCAGTCAGTAGATGAAAATAAAGTTACATATGATGAATAGGATATGTGATAATAGAAGCCCTTTTTAAAATTTTATAGTAATGATGTCATCTTTTGTGGTGCATGAAAAAATAGCTTTTGTTATTGAAACATTACAAATCTTGTTATTTACATATCGGAAGTTTGTCAAGAACAACTAATAGTGAATGCATTTTTTTCAAAAATAAGTCATATTTTGAATTTGAACGTTTAATATCATTTGTCAAATACATAAAGGGCAACGTGAAATTGTTCATTTCAACTATTCATTTTTAAAGTTTTTACGAATTAATTAAATAATTTACATTTATTCTTTCCTGATTCATTTGCTATTTTTTTCATTCCTTTGCTATTTTATTCCCTCATTTATTTACTCATTATAGACTTAACTTATCACTAATTATGTTATCACTAATCACTAACTATACTATGATAAGTTATTGTATGTTATGTTATTTCATATATTTATTTTATTATAATTTATATATATTTTAGTGTAAGTTATAATTATATTTTACATATTTTTATTGTTATTAGTAATTATTACTATTTGATACATTAATTATTATTTCACTAATTTGAAAAAAAAAAAACATTTTTGATAATTAAATCGAAAATATTTTTCATAAAATATTTTAAATATCACTTTACCCAGAGGACAATGTGGTGATAAAAAAATGTTTTTAGTGCATGTTTAATCATCAAATACATTGTTCTTCTTTCAAATTAATCATTTTCAAAAAATTTTATTTGTACGTTTTAAAAAACTGTAATTTATCTTATAAATTTCACCTTGCCCTACGTAACCCTATATAGCGTGACATAATTTTATAGCGCGAAAAAGAAAAAAAAAGTTTTTATTGAAAAAAATGTGTAGTTTCTTGTATGTGTTGTATCTGCTGTATTATTCGTGCGCAAAAATTTATTCCATGATTCAGTAGCGATACTGAAATTTCTTAATATACCTTCCTTATACCACTATAAACTGCATACATATCGCTCGTTTGGAAGAAAAGTGCCACAATACGAAATTTTTGACTTTCTTTTTTTTCGCTTAAAGGCTTTTTTCTTCGGAAAATAATGGCAACTTTTTTGTTCGAATATAAACCACTGGAGAGCCCAGCAAACGTACTTTTCTTAATGCAAATTGCCTGAAGAGTTCAACTTCAAACGCTTCTCCTGTAAAATTCCGTTTCTTCGTATTGTTGCACTCTTCTTCAAAATGAGCGATATGTCTTACAATCCTAAAATAGAAGGCCACATTAAGATGATCAGGAAGTTAAATATCTAGTGAGTCAACTACTACTACCGCATTTTTATTCAAGTATAGTTCATGTTGTTAGTTCAAATATCTGAATTTAATTCAAAAAAATTATATCAGGAAAAGTAAAAAAATAACTTTTAAAAAATTGTTTATGAAGACAAAATACTAAAAGCTGATGGAAATCAAAGAGAAAGTCATTAAAAGGCATAATGAAGTTAAAAAGTAAATGTTGACCCTAGAGCCTTACAACTATTGCTAACGTTTATTAGATAATTCACCAAAAAATTGATGCTTAAGAACCATTTAAAAAATTACCTTTGACATGATATAAGTTAAAACTTAATTTTAGGGACTCATAATCGATTGCTAAAAAATTCATTCGAGAGATAATTACGCCTGGACGTTTACCCGAACGTTATTTTTTTCATACACCAATGAAACGAATGCACTTAGAAGCAAAAAGCGTAATAACTACCTGTAACTTTTTCTAATCAAGATGATTAGCATATTCATTGATCTTGTCCTTAAAACTCATCATTAATGTTGATTGATTAGATAGGAAAAAATTAACTTCATTAAACTAACTGATAATGGAAAAAAATCACGTGACAGGAGTACTTCAGCCAAAACATACAATTAAAGAAAGCATCTGTTTTTTTTCCCCCCATTTTTCTTTTTTTACAGATTACACAAGTAAAATACCTTCATTAGATATTTTTAAATTTTAGACAAATATAATTATATTTATTTATTTATTTATTTTTATGCTAATTGTACCCACACGGCTGTACTTGTGCCATACCTATGTAAACAATTTAAAGCGAAATCTTACAGGAATGTACAAACGGGCAGAGAAACTTCAAGCAATCCTAATTATTTAGCAACAGAAAACCAAAACTGCTTGACTGATGGATTTGAAAAAAAAAAAAAAACACAAAAAGTATAATGCACTTTACGATTAAAGATCAACTATTACATTTGTCTGAACATTACGTAGTTTGTTCTAAAAAAATGATTGAAATGAGTTTAAAATGCAATAGGACCCAAAGGAAAGAATATTTACTCTACTCTTAGCGGAAAGCTATGAATGAAAACATAATGATGATTGAAATTTTCAACGTTGAGAAGTTTTAAACACATTACAAAGCAATTAAGCATTTTTTTTCACTCGATAAAATGGCCTTCGTTACACCTCATTAAGCTCTAACCACAATGCCTGAAATTCACATTAAGCATCGCGTTTGGTTAATGGAGCTTAAAGAGTCATTTTCTGCTGTTGGAAGTGTTAAAGGATACATTTAATTTCGTGTAGGATTTATTGATAGCTTTTGTTTTTCTGTTTTTACTGTCTATGTTTTGATTCAAGGGGTAATCAATCCAATAGCATAGCCTGAGAAACATCTAATGAATAGGTATCGAATTAGGTCAGCAATTTCTCAATATTTTTCCTTCTTTTTTTTTTGGCATTAAGCGAATTAATTTATTTTCAATTATTTTGCACGCGATAATTTCATTTCAGTATAGGTCAATTTTCACACGTGGTTAGGACACGATTATCGGGAGGCATTATAGCACAGTTTTGAGTGATTTAATGTTTTGTAAAAATATCTGGGGAAAAAAAAAAAACGGAATGCAGGGTTCGATTAAGATATCGTGGGGCCCCAAGAGCAAATGTTTTTTTGTCGTCAAAACTTACAATTTTAGCAATAAGCAAGCACAATTTTAGCCATTTGTTGGTCCTAAACACCGGAGGCCCTGGGCCTTGACCTAGTTAGCCAATTAAGTAATTAAGACCCTGCTGGACTGCGTAAACTTTAACTTCAAGAGAAGGATTTTAATCAGGGGTGCCCATCCCCCAAGTTCGGTGGAGCAAATCCCCCCCCCCCTAATTGTTCTCAAAGTTTTTGCCTAGTATTTTTATTTTTAACCTTCTTCTTTATTTTATTAATTGTTTTAACTATTTTTTCATTAACTCATTAATTTATGTATTTTTAATTATTATTTTATTAGAAAAGTTCTGCTCTAAGCCAATGATATATGCACACACACAAAATAAATAAATAAAATAAATAGTTTAAATAAAAATCTTTCAATAAATAAATTTAAAATGAATTAATATAAAAATCCCCCTCCCCCAAAAAAGTGATGACGCATCTTGTGCCATAATTCCCCTTGTGGGCACCCCTGATTTGGAATTTAAAAGTAGGTAGTTTTTATTATAGTATTCTTCATTTCTTATGAAGCTTGCAACTTTAACCCGTTCAAGTAACGATAAAAGACTTACGCTACTGTCGTGCTACATTTACGATGATGTAACTGAAAAAAAGATCAAATATCATCCAAGGACTAATGAGTGCGAGAATCTCACTCGGCTTTAATATTTTACCTTAATAAAAAACTAATCGAAAATACCATTCATCTACAATAAGAACCTTAACAAGATTTATTTTATTAAACACTTAGTAAATGGTAACCATGTTTTCTACTTAGTTTCTGGTACTTTTAGCAAAATCATACAAATATTTAACAATCTAACAGTGGTATTGATATATATATATATATATTTATAAATACCACTGTTAGATTGTTAAATATTTGTATGATTTTGCTGATACATATATACATGCTGACGTGGGAAGGCAAAGCGCAGTAACTGCAATTTTTTTTATCTTTTTTATTTATTTATATTTATTTATTTATTTATTTTTTTGAGCAATCACGATTGCTTATTGTTCTCACTTTACTGTTTTTGGCGTCCTATCATTTTATTTTCTCACCAGCACCCTCTGCCAGCATCACCGTCGACCGGCCTCACGATGCTGCTCCTTTAGCGAAAACCGTTTCCAGGTTGCGTCACTTACTTGGCTACACTTACACATACACCTACACACACAAACACATACACACACGCATACATGCAGACACCTACACATACCCCCCCTCCCACACACACACAAACACACAACTACCCACACATACCCCACATACACCTACACACACAAACACACACGCATACATACAGACACCTTACACATGCATACATACAGGACACTTACATACACGCAAACACATACACATATCCCACACACACACAAACATGCATACACACAACTACCCACACACACAAACACACACTCGTGATTGCGAAAAACATAATTTGAATTCAAGATGTAAAAGTTCAAAGTCATTAATTTTTCTTTTTTTTTTTTTTTGTTTTGATGTTTTGTCTTTTACTCTACTGAAGCCTTATTGTGAAAATCCCTGATTGTTAAAGTCTCCTGAGAAAATGTTATTAAATAATTCTTGTATTATTAAACAATGTTTATTTTTCCGAAAGCATTGGTTGTTTTTAGTCTATTGCTGTACACACTTCATTTTCGATTGCTTTTGATACGGCAAAGAAGGAACGTCTGTTGTAGTAGTTCAGCAGCATTTAGTGATCATTATTACCTCAGCCCATTGACCCTGATATATGTGTTCCATTGTAAACATATCTTGGCAAAACCTTTCCTTATGCCCATTGCTCACAGTTTTCACAGTTTTTTCAGCAAAATATCCCGGAGGAAGTTAAAAAATCGAGTTTCAGAGACATATCATTCATCAATGGTCTCAGAACTTTCTGCATGGACTTTTCGACCAACTGTTTTTAGTTCTCGTCTTCTCTGTTGCTTAGAAATACTTCTAATAATTTAGCCTTTCATGCTTGGGCTTCCTAAGAGTTTTTTTTTTTTTCTGCCCTTTAACTTTTTTTCAAAAAAAGTGATTTTTATAATGGGGTCGTTTCCAAAATTTTAAAAGTATTTTTTTCTGAAAGAGCATGCTTAAAAACATAGGATCTGACCATATTTAAAAAAATTTATTTCAGTTTCATATTAAAAAAAGAATACTTAAATCGGCGCGCTTTCGATGTTTATGTTTCTGTACAATGACATCACAAATGATGAAATGCCATTCTGTGTTGCCATTCACAGAACAAAATATTTAATTTGCATCTTTACTCACGTGTATTGGCAACGATATGGTTGATAGCAAGCGTAGAGCGCAATTTTAATTCGCTTCTTGATTATCATAACGTGGAATCGCGGTAGAAAGATGCGGCAAAGTGCATCATTTATGACGTCATCAAGATCACGCCTTGTTTCAATAAATAGGACATTTTAAAAAATTAATAAAAAAATAAACTGTTGGGAAAATGAAAGTATTTTCTATTATATGTTATTATTATTATTTTATTTTATTTTATTTTTTTTTTTTTTGTGCTTATTCTATCAATTTCAGTGACAAAAAGTACTACTTTTGACTGAAGGAAACAACTCCATTGCGCGTATTTGAAGAGCCGTTAAAAATTCACTCCTTGAACTTAGCTTTTAAATATCTTGGAAATTTCCCTCTAAGGTATTAGAAAACCATCTTTGCTCACAGCTTTCACAAAGTTCTTCATTATTCCTTGCAGAATGAGCTTGGGTTTTAAGCAGAAGTGGGTCGAAAACTTCTAGAGGCTCATTTTGGGCATTTCTCTTCCCAGAATTTAAATTTCCTGAAGTCCATTTCGGTTTTATGCAGTGAAATTTTCTATCTCAACCTAGAGTCGAAGTTTAGAAGACAGTCAGTCATATGGGGGGGGGGGGGGGGTGATTCTTTCTGCCAGGAAAAAGAGCATTAGTGAGATTTTCACTACCCTGGTTGGCTATGAATCTTGAAAACTAGAGCTAAACTGAACTTTTTATGGCAATTTTCGTGTTTAGCGAGGCAAATACTTCGGAAATAGATATTTTTGAACCGGATGAATTTTTGGTGTTGACTAATGTTATTTTATAACGAATTATCTACTAAAATTTTTATAAATGCTGAGTCCACATGTGCAGAAGTAATTTCTTTTAATTAAAATGGTTAATAGTCTTTCGATTACAATTCATTTGAATAGCGAGTACATCAACTTTTTTTTTAAAGCAGTCTATTTACTTTCTTTCTGATTCCCTAAATTAAGGAAAAAATAGTGAGCGAATTCAAGATGTAAGGTCCAATTTTCCCAATAGCTATTTCTTACTTTAACAGTAAACTTGGTTTAAAAAAAACTGAAGAAAATTAGTTTCTAAATCTGGTGTTCAATCATTTATATTAGTTAAACAATCAAAATGCTAAAAATGTGGATAAAGTCAACAGTTTATTTCTGCAAAAATAAAAATAAAGCATAATAATTGCAGATAATGCATTATACATCCTTTTTCTTTTCAAGAAAGTAAACAATTATAAGCTAGGCCGACGTTTTGAAGCACAAATTGTTCATTATTCGATCTTACAAGTAATCTCTTTTCCAGAGCAAAATAGTATCAGGTTTGGGGCGCATTCTAAAGAAATTCTTTAAAAGACTTACACATGTTTTCGTTAAATTTAAACACATATGATTTATAACTTAAATTGTGTACCATTAGTAGGACAGGGGACTTTAAAGAAGCTTTCCGTTTATCCTTTCATCTGTACAGTAGAGCAAATTGATAAAAAAAATTTGTCAGTTTTCATATGATGTATGAAACAATAGTTCTTAAAAGAATATTAAGACGATCTGACATAACTTTATTTGATCATTTATATCTGCTTTCCTACAGAAAAGTAAGCATATTTCTTAACAAAATCAGTATTTTTACCATCATTATCGATTTGAATTTTTAACTTTGACAGCTTCGTCAAAATCATCGTCTTTTAAGCTTTGAAACAAAGTCAATGCTTGTTAAATGAATTTTTTTTTTCGTTTTTATTTAGAGCAAAATATTGGTATATAAATAAATAATAATAGTCAATGAAAAAAAAATGCACTGAATTATTTTCACAAAAATTGACAGAAGTTTTATTAACGTCGTCATTTATTAGTATTTATGTTTTTAAAATTTCCAATCTTCCTCAATACTTCTGGATCTTACAGGGTTAATGGCTTAGAGCAGGACTTAAAATGCAAGGAGCAAGTCCAATCATTGACTTAGCAAAGGTTGACCCAAAGATCCCAAGTCACGTGACAGAACTTCGACGAATGGTTGGCACGTTTTGTGTGAAGCAAGCGAAAGAAACCTGACTGCTTCCAATGCTTTCCTTTAAAATCTATCGCGGGACTTGGGGTCTTGGTTTCATGAATGAAAGACTTCATTTCCTCCATTTTATCGCTTCTAAATGGTTAATAACATTGTTTTTTTTTTAATTTTTTATTTTACTTTTTAATGTAATCATTAAACTAGGTATGTTTAATACATAAAAAGTAGTCGAAAACTTTGTACTGCATAGTGAATAAAATATGACAACGTGTATAAAGTACAAATTGAGAATGAAAAGAGATTAAAAAACCAGCAAACAGCTGTTTCGGCACTCTAAAATACAAGTGCCATCATCAGTGCATTAAAAACGAAGACAGGTTCACCCGACTAAAACACAGTCGAGGCGAACAATGGAATGAGAGACGAGTTGTAAAAGATATGAGAGCAGTACCGGAAACGATGACGTCAAGGTTGCGTCAGAACTCAGGAGGACAGTTGCACTCAGGAGAAACGTCACGGACAAAAATAAATCAAATAACAGACTTCCAAACATTAGGAAAAGGAGGAGTGCTAGACAAATCATTGACGATTAAATTAGCATTTTTCCATATGTAATATGACTCCCAAAAATCTAAATCATGAATGGACGAACACCCGTGAATAATTTTAGCGGAAGAAAAAATAAAATTATGACCGCAGGACAAACAATGTTGAGCAATAGAGGAGCGTTTGAGATCCTGTTTTTTGACGTAATTTTTGTGTTCTTTTATCCGGAATTTGAGGGATCGACGAGTCTGCCCAATGTAGGCCAATTTGCACTGGCAGGAAACACTGTAAATGCCCCATCTGTCAAGGTTCTGAACAGGGTGTTTAAGCTGTGAAAATTTTAATTTATTAACAGGAGAAAAAGTGACGGAAAAATGAAACTTTTTTAAGATTTTGGCAATTTGTAGACTGATTTTAGGAAAAAAGGGTAAGACAACGGAACTCGAATAGTTCACAGGAGCAAGTGTTTGATTTTTGTTAGTTGAGCTACATAGCTTCTTATAAATGGTATCAATAATATCTAATGTGAATCCCCGATCCAACCCAATACTTCGTAGGTAATTCAGTTCTGATGAAAGTAAATTGGAATTTGAACAAATGGCCAAAGCACGGTAAATAAAAGATCTGAAAGCAGCTAATTTTTGTTTAGGAGGATGAACGGATAACTTGTGGGGGGGGGGGGAGAGAAACAGCAAAGGGTTTACGGGAAACAATATGATGGCACTTGTATTTTAGAGTGCCGAAACAGCTGTTTGCTGGTTTTTTAACCTTTTTTCATTCTCAATTTGTACTTTATACACGTTGTCATATTTTATTCACTAGGTATGTTTAATTCTCCCACATTTATACATAATAGGGCTTAAAGATTTATGCTATTTCATCATCCCTCGGTGTATTACTTTTCACATAGAGTCTGGGAGAAACTCCCAAATCTACAATATTTTGACTCACAAGAGCTTAAAAACGCAAGGAACTTAAGTGAAAAAGGAATAAAAGCCTAATGGATGAAGCGAAAAAAGAAAAAGAACAACTGAAGCGTGAATCTGAACATCTCCTGTATTGAGAGAAGTTTTAAACAAGTCATTAACATGTGTAATACGTCTCTGACTGGCAATTAAAGTAATAGGTGAACAAAGGGGAAAACGGGTTTCCTCTCTCTGAATTTCGAGCGGTTTTTTTTTTTCCTGCACTCTGGAAAGCCAAACGAAATGGAACGCGGGAATGGAGAACAATGGAGTGCCTCGATTTATTTCACACTTGTTTACGATTTTTCGTTGAGAAAGAAATCGCGGGCTCATAAAGTTAATTATTTTAAATGCGTAATAGTATTGCTTTTTGCAGTTATTAAGATCTGTTCTGATGCTACGGAACAAATGATATTAACACGATTAATTCAATAAATGTAAACTCTGAGTTCATATGACTAACCTGGAAAGGGGTATTTGTACTATTCTTGTGTGCACTGACCTTCTATTTGTGTCTGTTTATTTTGCTGGTATTTTTTCACATACAAAACTTTTGTTTGAAGCATTGGCTAAAACAATAGCGGCTTTAATCGTGCTCTCAATTCTGCCTGTGGCTCAGTTTTACGATCTGTTTGAGTACCTTTGTTAAATGCATATCATTTTACATTGGTTTGAAACAAAATAAAACACTATTTCAGTAAGTGCAGGGGCGGATAAAGACTACTATTTTTGGAGAAGGGGTCAATGCTGAAGAACCAAGAATATAGAGTTTTGAGATAGAGAAGTTCCTGGAACTGTGTTTGGGGTGGTCAATAAAAAGCATCAAATCAGCAAGGAATAAGAATCCTTACCGGGCATAAACTTAATCAAACAGCAATGAAAGGATGTTTTATCTCAAGTATTTACTTAAAAAGTACTTAATGTATTAAAAAAATAATTAAATTACCAAAATCACTTGCATTTCATTCATAAAGTATTTCAACAGAATGCTTAAGACCGTTTTCCATGGAACCAATAATGTATTTGCATTATATTCAACATTCAACGATCTTGGGTGCAATTATTAAAATATAATCACATACCATTCAATATGCACGGATGGATAATATTTTCGACGATTTAGGGCGGTCATGACCCTCCCCTTGGATCCGCCCCTGAGTAAGTGTAACGTTTATTTTAAACCTCAAATATGCGGTCTGTAACTGTGAAAGTAAACTTTTTCTCCTTACATCTGAAGATGCAACGCGACTACATCTTTTTTTTTCTCTACAATTGCATGGAAGACTCTTGAAATTAATTTAATCTTTGACGTGGAAAGAGGTTTAGAAAAACTATACAGCGTTGCAAGTTTCAAACTATGTGATCATGACTGACCTAATGCTAAATCAACAAAAAAAAGAGCTGTTTTCAAATTTATCCACAGTTTTCAGTAACTGTTATAAATGTTTCACATCATCACATCCCAATGCAACGTAATCAAAGAAATCCAGATTTGATGATGCCAATGCTGACGCAAAATTACAAATTGCCACTTACGTACAAATAAAGCGAGCAATTTTCTTAATTCATGAATCTAATTTTTTTGTCATCTTTTTACCTTTATCATAGGGAATAAATAAATCAAAAAAATTATTCTTACTTCGAACGGATATTTTTCTACCAATTTCGTTGGGAATAATTAAAAGTAAATTAAAGATTCTTTGTCTGATAAAACTCAGACACTAACGTTAAAAGCGACGAAATCTGGGTGTGGAAGCGATTGATTATCCAGAATCGAGGTGGGTTATTTAGTGGGAAAATCGCGTTGAATGAAATGAGGATGAGCAATTGCGCCCATGGTGTCATTAATCAAAAGTAAGCGACAAATCACTTCACTGTCGTGGACGGCATTTCAAAATCAATCAAGTAATTCTTCTGCCACTATTTTTCAATTATAAGATCGAACGAAATCTGATATTTCCTTTTTTGCGAAATTTCTTGGAGTCAGGTTCGTTACTAATTCAGCGAAATCTCGTTATAACGAATACTAATGCAACGAAGTAATGTCGTAGAAGGCATCCCCAAATCAATTAAGTTATTCGTCAGTCATTATTTTTTAAACATAAGAAAGAATGAAATCTTAAATTTTCGTTTTTGTAAATTTCTTCGAGTCGGTTTTTTTTTAACCAATTCAGTGAAATTCAGTTTATAACGAACAATAATTCGACGAAATAAACGTCATAGAAGGCATCCCAAGATCAATCAAGCAATCCCTCACTCACTATTTTTCATTTATAGTTTGGAACGAAATCTTAAATTTTCATTTTGCAAAATTTCTTAGGGGTGTGTTACTAATCCAGTAAGCTCCCGTTATAACGAATACTAATGCACCGAAATGAACATTCCGTCCCCGTTTTAAAAGCTGTAAAAGGGATGATAAAGTGATAGGTTATAGTCATGAAAGGCGGTGGTAAATAGGTACTTCCTTCGATGGAACAATTTCTTATAAAAATTTGAGATACGCAGTGATGTCAAATTCATCGAAAAAAAACGCTCACGTTTCAATCGCGCAGTATCTATCTCAACAGGTTGTAAGTCAAAGAACACCTGCGATCATCTCAACTTCAAAATTAACAGTGTTTCCACAAAGAAAAGATTTCTATCAGCATAGAGGAGAGTTGTCTAATTGAGTCGATCAGCCCATCCCATTGATTTCTCTATTTCTCATTGATTGGCAACAGATAATGACATTTTCTATCGGAAGAACGTCTCTAAGTATTAAGGTTACTAATCACAGGACAACTCATATGTTTTTCCTTTTTAATAGAGACATAATTACTGGCATTAACTTTCTACCGGTTTCAAACCTTCTATCGGTGGTTCTACGGAAATAACTAAACTGACGATTTGATTGGTCGACGATGCTGGAAGAATATTATGGCGAATATTTTCAATGATATCTCCGAAATTTTGTTCTAATTGCAGAAGGAATGTTTTGAAAGATTATCTGAAAATGTTACTTTACCAAATGAGCATCACAACGCAGGATATATATTTCATACTTGACATTTACAGTGGCTCCCAAAAGTGTTCCTACACCTACGACTTTCAATGAAATAGGTCCCTATCTATTGGTTAGAATTAATATTTCGGAATAGGTATTTAATTATAAGATCTAAGATTAATTTTCAACAAAACTACATGATTTTTTTTTTTAATATTAAAACTCAATTTTTTTAAACATCAAAAACCAAAAAGTGCCGGAAATTTTATTTCACAAAAGTCTTCGTACACTTTAAAAAATGTCTATATATTATTGAGTAATCTAGCTTTTTATAAAGTTATTATTTAGTAGAATATCATGTAGTATCAACAACTCCTTTTAAACGTCTGTGGGAATAGATTTCATTCTTTTTTCTTTCTTTTTTGCTCAATTTCCGAGTAAGTGCTCAACCACACTTCGAGTCTTATTGTTTTTAGCTCTATTTTCGTTTCAAAGCCGTATTTTCATAATCTAGCCTCCAGATATTTCCAAATATATTACATTAAGTTCAAATTTGGAGATGGAAGGGGTATTTTTTAAGCTTTAGGGCAATTTTCAAGACTCTAGACGCAAACGTTGAAAACCGTGTGCTTCTTATCGTTATCTTGAAAAAAAAACACAGTTGTTTCCGATAACCAAATTTTTGGCTAAGAGTTTAAAATTAGTTTTTAAAATATTTAAATGAACAACATGATTTATTATTTTATTAAAAATTCCAAACTACCAAGTCCTGATGCTGATAGGCACCCTCACACAAGAACGCCTTCTCCGTCCTGATTAACTGGTCCAACTAAGTTCTTAAGAGTAAGTTCCTAATTTTTTCTTCTATTTACAATTATACAACAATTTAACCAAAAGTGTTGAATTCACTTTTATCTGTAAGTAATACGTAATTATAAAACATTTTGAGCTTATTTATCATTGATTTTACGACGAAAAGCGTAAGCTTTCTGTTTTTCACACGGCCAATGTATATGTTTATTGTATTATTTACCCCAAGGCTAATTTTTATGAAACTCTCGTTAATCTTCATTATGACATATTATCATTGTGAGAGATGATTCCAACAGTGTGCAAGAACGCCGAGTCATTGAAAAAACGCATACAACAGCATATGCTTTAATTACAGAATTTCAACTCGATATCTATCCCTTTCAAATTTTTCACGCCTATTCAAAAAAAGCTGTTAACTACACGTTATTTTTCAGATTTTTTCATCTGCAATATTCTAATGTTACTGTTGCACTTAATAGGCCTCGGTCCACAACCTTTTAGTATCCGCGACTCTGTTTTCAATTATAATTTTCATCGCACCCCCTTTCTTACCCTCCTTAGGAAAAACAACATAAATAAAATTTACTTTTAGTATTTTGGTGTTAAAGCAACACTGCGGCTTCAAATAAAAATCTGCACTCAAACTAAAGAAATGTGTATGTTTTTTTTTTCTAAATAATCGATTCTCACTATTTTCATTTCAGTTCAATACATATTTACTCAATTCTTTGGCTAACTTACTGAACATACATCCGTTCATAAAATCTTAACTTTTACAGATATTTTTCATAAAACAGATATATGGCAATGAAAAGTAAAGGGATGCAAGAAGCAAAATTAGAAATTTGGAGACAACCAGTACAAATAGTACTTGAGGCAAAAGATAGAATTAGTAGCCCTCGTAGGTGCAGCTGTACATTAATGATTCATATTAAAAAAAACAATGAAAGCCTACCAAGGATGTTATCTATAAACGCATTTTACTCAAAACTTGAAAACAGTCTACTTACATCCCTTTGCTTCTCACTGCCTCATATGTTTTTTATTATATGCATTCTATTAGATCAATCCTAAACATTGTGACATAAACTTTAAAGAAAATTAGCCAAAAAAATACAATTAGAAACTTTTGAAGCATTATTTGTTGCCTTGTTTCCATTCAAAACTGTATTTTTTAAATGCAATAAAAAAGTTGTTGCTTATTCTAACCAAAGGCAATATAATCTTTTAAACTTGTTACTACTCATACCGACGAGTGCCCGGAAGCTTTTTAACCACTCCCACATTTTCCATTTTTTACATGCAGGATATTTAGAGATTCCCTGTTGTCACAGAAGTTGGAAAGCATGAAATCAAGGCAACATTTATCTCCTGATATTCCACAACAATCAGCAACTGTAATAGCTTCATCTCGATGATGGTTGCGCAGGCATGTGATGCTTCCATCATTAATTTACCTTTCATTCATTCTTGTTTTGTTCTTTATCATTACTTTCGGTAAGATTCCGAATTGAAATAAACTATCTTCTCTGCGTTCATAAAAATTTCATATTAATTTAGCTGAGTGGTGTCCAACCTACGGCCCGTGGGCCACATCCTGCCCACGAAGCTGATCCGTGTGGCCCATTGTCTTGTCTTGTTCCATGTTACGAAGCGAAAAGCACATCTAGTGAATATGTCACAAATTTGGAGCCAAATATTCAAAAAAAAAAAAAAAAAATTCTGAAAAACAGATGATTTTAATAAAATAAGCATCTAGTAATTGATAACAATCACATCTTTACTTTACTCAACTATTAGTAAGTCTTTATTTTATCATAACTAATGTACTATCTATTCTATAACACGAAAAACAATGAAATAAGGACCGTGGAAATGCAAGTGGTAGGAAAGGTACCAAATCAAGGATTTTCGGAAACCCCTGCCAAAACCAATATCGAAAAGATGTACGACATGGAAAAAAATGCTCAAAATATTAACAAAAAGACCAAAATGCAAACAAAAGTGACTACTAGGTTTGTCTTCAGAAAGCGAAACCAAAATAATTAACCAAAATAATAATAGATGAACCAAAGTAATTTCACATCTCAAATGATGTACGTGATTATTTCATACTTACAAACAGCTACTTTATTATTGAAATTGGAGTTTTTTTCTAAAATGTTTACCCATCAAAACTTTTTTACGCTATATTGCTTGCTCTATAAAAATAAAGGGACGTGAATTTTCTGTAAATTTTCTTGGAAGATGTGTTGCACGTAGCTTCAGGTTTATTTGTTCTGGAAAAGAAAGTTTTGCGACGATGTCCAAAACAGATGCCATTAAACTACCTCTTCCAATGCTCAGTACAGACACAGAAAAAAGTTACTTTGAAAATGAAATTTTCCATGCTAAATTACATCGAATTGTATGAAAGAAATTGAATACAATTTGGAAACAAATTCAGTTTCTTAACAAAGAATCATTCACTGTCTTCTGGTTGAAACACGAGTATCGTTTGAGTAAATCACTGTGAATCTAAAACTTTATCACAAAGAATCATCTACAGTAGTGTTTGTATTATGCCATAATGCATAGTGCAAACTACGCCGGAACTGTGCATTTATACAAAATAAAAAGCGTATGTTCGGCTATCATAATATCTATGTGATCATAATTTTTACAACTGACAAATTTAATCTGGATAATACAGACATCCGGATAAGCTAGGGCCAGATTTTACTGTATTTTATATAAGAACAGTTTGGAAATCAATATTTAAAAAAAGAGAATCAAAAAACATTTAATGTGAAAAAGCATCACGAAAAATATAGGTGTTCTTTATTTAATCAGAGCTTCCAGTTCTCACCTTTCTATATTAAGGGGAGTGAATGCGACCATTAATCTTCATATATTTATTTATGTCTACTTGCTTCCATTAGCCTTGTTTATTGAAATTATAAAATCCCATTATACAGAACGTAACTGATAGAAATTATAATATTTTAATCTTGGCGTCTTCAAACCAGTTTTTTTTTTTTGCTTTAACTTGATTTGCTTGTTTGATAAATCTTCTAATAGAAATACCAGCATGAAATTCGGATTGCTTTCGTGAATAATTTAAATGGAATTAATAAGTACAAACAAAGATAAACGTGAAGAACTAAACGCTTTCTTTAAATAAAAAAAAACCTGAACTACACATTTCCAATTGCAGTTACTCATATGATTAATTATATGGTTTGTGTTTCACAATACTCTTTTGTAGATAAATCATGCATCACAAAACTTGCTTGTTCTATTTATCAAGAGAGAGTAAAATTTAAAATTAAAGTAGAAAACTGCCCTTTTTTGCCGCGATTTAGACATAGATGAAGCAAATTACTCATCAGTTCGAGTTCTAAGATTTTGTTGATCAATATCAAAACAACTCGCTGTTTTTCTTCTTTTCTCATTTTCTTGAATCCCAAAGTAGGAAGGGATTATCATAAAATCGAGTAAAAATGATTCCTATTTACCTTTAAAACGGCTTTTTTTTTCAAAGTATTTTTCCATTAAAAAAGATGTTCTTAAGATAAGTCCAAGAAATAGTGTGATTATTTAGTAAACATTTAAATTCTGATTTCAATCACTTTAAATGATAATAAATACAAAATACATCAAAAAATAAAAGCATTTTCTTGAAATTATAGGATTTGGCATTTATTTAATACCATGATGGAAAAAACAGTAATACAGTGAACGAAAGTTGCTTCGTAGAAATATTTAAGTGAGGATAAATCAACAAAATTGAGAGCGAAATTCATGTTTTTTATTAGCTCATGGATTTGTTCTAAAGAATAAACGTAGAAATTCGAAATACTTCACTATTATTTGAATAATTTATTGCTCAAAGTAAAAACAATTTTCAAGATAAATCGTGTGTCATTTTTAGCAAACATAAGCTTGTGTTAACGGAAACAATTGCTACTAAGTATTATTATTTATTGTTCTGCAATAAAATATTGAGTCGTCTTTTTTAAAAAGTATATTTTCAAAGCTGATCGCACTTTTAAATACGTTCTATAAATGCAGTAAAATAATTTAATTTCAATTAGATTTTATGAAATATAAGGTAACTTTGACACAAAATGATATCCGGTGAGAATTGATGTACTTTGGTATTGATGTGTCAAAAAATATTAATAATAACAAAATAAATCAATGAATAAATTAAATTAATTTGAAAGATATATCGCATGAAGAACGTTTTGCTTACTATTAAACGGAAAAGCAGCCATTTTGTTTTGTGTGTAACCGTTATTGTGTTTCATTAAAAAAAAAAAAATCATAAAATATTTTCAAAGGTGATGACGAAAATGTTCAAACGAATTTCGAGTACGTTATGAGATATAAGGTTACTTTGAGACAAAATCATATTCGAAGAGAAATTGATGTACTTTGGAGCAATAACAAAATGAATAGACAAACCCGAATGAATAAATAAAATAAATCTAAAGAATATATCGCAGGGGAAATTTCGCTCACCATTCAACAAAAAGCCGCCATTTTGTAATTGAATCGTTTGTTTCAAAAACCCGTTAGCTGACTTTTTTTTTCAAAAACGACAATATTATAGATTATGAATTACCTACTTAAGGTACACTGCCTGATGCAAAAAAAAAAAAAAAAAAAAAAAAAAAAAAACATGTCAAATATCAAGTCGTTTGGGAGGCTTTTAATGGATTTTATTTTGTCTTGAAATCCGTGTTTATCGCAGAAACCCGCCAATTAAAATCACATGGCGGTTTTTTGAAGCAAATTTCGTATTTGTCTTATTTTGTTTTATATCGCTCAAACTTTCAGGAGGGGAATTCGAAAGGGAAATTTGATTCTTTTAAAAGTATCCACTAGCAAAGATTTAATACAACAACACTGATCGAGGAGAAGTGGTTACTATGCAGTTTATTGACGGTTTAACCTCCTCAACATTCACACTCAAAAAATATTCTACAGTTATGGAGCTCCCAACAGTGATTGCGCGTCCTTCTGGAAAGATAGAGATCAACGCAAAGAAAAAAAAAACTTTCGAATTTTCAAAATTAATTTGAATTTAGAATATTTGAATTAAAATCATGTTTTTTGCAATCACGAGTTGCGACAGAACCCTACTCATTGGTTAGTACCCCCTCGCTAGTCTCTAGAAACGGTTCCTGTCCCTCCTCTTCGGCGGTTACGTGTGCATAGTTGTGTATGTGTACACTCTTAATTCAAAAGAGCGAAAAAATAACTCTTAAAAAGAGTGAAATCTATTGCGGGTGCATTCATTCTTTCTGAGTGCTAGCTTCATCGAAAAAAGACGCTTTGCGAAAAAACCAAGACAAATAAAACTTTTCTTTATTCGCGTGAAATTCGGAAACACTCCGTTTGATGAGCGAAATATAAAAACATTCTTTAAAAGAAGGACTCAAAAACATTTTCATTGGTTCGATTCTGTCACGTGATTTTGTTTAGGGAGAATCTTCTATACCTCCACGTTAGGCCTACCTAACGTTGATCGCGAGTACCAAGTGGATGTCGCTATCTAAATGTCTTCATTTAATGAATTTAAACAATATTTGTTGCCGAATGAGGTTTCTGAAGGAAGTGCACAAAAACTGCATGGTAAGCGCGAAGAATTTTCTTTTTTATTAAAACTTGTAACTGTTAATATTTCTTGAACTGCTCGTATATCATTACAAATCACCCACGTGCAATGTTACGGCGAACTTTTTGTAACTTTTTCTTCCAAATGAATGAAACTTTCATCAACAATTTTGTTTCGGTCATCGAATCAAAAATAAGACATTTGAAACAGTCGTTACCATCTTTGGTGTGTGTGTGTGTACTGTATATATATTTTAGGCAGGTGTTACAGACCCGACCATGCGCAAATCTATAGGTCGGATACCGAATCCGCTCCCGATGGTCGGAGCTCCAACCACTGCGTATATTTAAATTAATCAAATATTGTTTGTGTGTATAATAAACTTTAAAGAGTATCATAAACTTTGCACTCATTCATATGTGCAACATCCAATTCATTAATTAAGTAAGTGTCCTGAAGGGGAGGGGGTGGAAAATTCTCTACATACCCTTGCTTGGAGGGGGGGGGGTAGATCCATTCTTACTAATATTTTCCAAGCCGATATTTTATATTAGAAATCCGCGGTCAAGTGGTTTGGCAAATATTATATTTCATTTGCTTCAGGAAGGTAAAAGTATGTATTATAGGATGAGCTGTTCTGTGTTTCAAAGAATGAAACGTGTAAAATATAATAAAAGAATCGCTCTCTGTTTTGCATGTCTTATTTTTAATTAGTATTGCATCATATACAAAAATTATTTGTCGAAAAAACATTCGGTCTAGATTCCTTACAGTAAACATTTCTTTACTCAAAAAGGTTTTAAAAAAATAATAATGATAGTTAATTTAAGAACGATCCCAGTGATGTAATATTTGTTATTTTATTATTGTGAAGAAAAAAAAGAATCTTACGTAAGATGGGGGGGTGGGAGAGGGAATCTTACATACCCTTACATAGGGGGATGGGAAGGTCAAAAATATTGCCAAAATTGTCCTTACGTAATTAATGAATGGCCCCGAAGAAACAAAATTGAATTCAAACGTATCTTGTCATAATTTATGAGTGACTTTTTAAATTAATTTGAACTGAGGTAACTTTTAAAACATTATTAATGTTAAAAGGCACACCGAGAATATCAATATAGAGTTTCAAAATTTTAAATATATTTATTTGGAACTGTGTGGGTTTGTTTAATTTTATTTCAATCTTTAAATTCGGAAATGTACGTAATATTGCACGTGGGTCATTTGTAACGATATACGAGTAGTTCAAGAAATATTACCAGTTAAAGTTTTAATAAATCAGAAAAGTCTTCGTACTTACCATACAGTTTTTGTGCAACCTCTTCGGAAACACTAAAAACAGTTTTTTTTTTCACTTTTTTAACCTATTTTTTTTTTTCAAATAAAATAACAATTTTAAAAACAGTTTTAAATTCAAATACACAGCATAAGCACATGGAAACACATTTAAAAAACAATTTCACCAAATGAGAGTGAAATGATTTTATCTATTTTATTCTAAAAAAGAGTGAAATAGCGGCTTTCCAAAACGGAAAGCAGTCACTCATTTAGGATATTAATTTAGTCTTAAAAAAGAGTGGAAAACACTTATCAAAAGGAAGTGAAATTAGCTTATCCAAATGGAGTGAAAATAACCGCTCCGCAAAAGGAATGAAATTCACTCCTATAAGGAAAGTGCGTTTTCGAAACTGTAAAGGAGTGAAAATTTACTCAGTCTGAGTTAAAATCGCTGGAATTTTTTAAGAGAGTAGGCTTGTGTGTGTGCGTAGACCTGTGTGTATGCACGTTGGCGTGTGTGAAAAGGCGCGCGTGTGTGTGTGTGAAGGCGCGTGTGTGTATGTGTGTAAAGGCGCGTGTGTGTATGTGTGTGAGTGTGTATGAGCATGCGTGTGTGTATAGGACATGGACGCCACCGACCAGGAGCAGCGGCTACCGGGAGGAGTCGCGCCTGGAGAGGACGGTGAGGTTGAAAAAGGAACCAAACATCAAGGACGGTCAAATGAAAACAATTAGCAATCGTGATTGCTCAAAAAAAAAAAAAAAAATCAATGACCGAAAAAAAAAATCAATCTTGGCGAAATATATATGATTTTTTTTTTTTTTTTTTATGAAATCCTCCTGTGGCCTACGACCCAAGTCGCCTGCAACATTCATGTAGTGTATGAAGATAAGTAGAATAAAAACTCCAACATTAGGTTTGGCCTTTATGCATAGACGATATGTTTCATGTTCTCTAATCTGTTTTCGATTATTTCTTTATTTTGCGTTTCTCACTTAACTGATTTTTCAACTTTTTTTTGATGTTTAATAAATTTAAATATAAAGATAATGTAGGTTTTTTTTATTTGCAACCTACAGCAGCTTTTCAAAACCAATATAAAGTCAAACCCCCCTTTTTTTCAAAGTAATAAGTTTTATTTTATTGCCGAAACCCGTCAAATACCAAAATTTAAAAAAAAAATTCAAAATTTTAAAATAAATAAATTAATAAAACTTTTAGAAGTAACCCAAAGCGTTATTTGTTTTTACAATACAGTAGCAAACACCTTGAAATTTTTCTACGCCAAAACCTTTACTTATTTTAAAATTAGAAAGTTTTTTTGTTTTTAGAAAATTGAAAAAAGTGCACTTAACTGGTTTTTGAGGTAAACGATTAAATTATTTTAAAAAATTTCTTTTTTATACAGGTAATGAGCAAAATATTTTGTTTTGTTGACTAGCGTGGTCCAACGAATTTCGAGTAGACTTTATGAGGCATGAGGATATTTTGACACAAAATAATATCCGACAGGAATTGATGTATTTTGGGAGTGATGTGCAAAAAAGAAAACTAATAATAATAACTAAAAAAGTAATAATAAAACAAATAAATGAAATAAGTTTTCAAAATGTGTCGCAAAGGGAATTTTGCTCACCATTCTATGAAAAAGTCGCCATTTTGTCTCCCCCGTAGCAGTTAATATATTTCTTTTAAAAAAATTATTTTTGAAGGTAATGGGCAAAATATTTCGTTTAAGAAATTTCACTTATATTTGTGATTTCCTAAGCAGCAAAATTTTGTTCAGTACCTATTTAAGTTATTATTTTTAATGATCTATATTAGCTACATCAGGTGATGGGGGGAGGGGGGAATGGACGAGCTAATGTCCAAACATTTATCGAATGGATGTCTATTCCAATTTCTTATGGTTCGGAATCAAATTGTCCCAAGTTAGACCTCTTTTGCTTCAGTCTATTTAAAATGATTACTTAAAATATTAAATTATTTCAGATGATTTACCAGATGTGTCTAATACTACTTCCTGTTCTTGTGTTATTCTTTGCCAGTGCAGTTTTCACAAAGTTTTTTTTTTTTTTTTTTTGCCATATTGTATTGATTTTTAACTATCTGCAACTAAACAAAATACAAATAAAAAACCGTAACGTATTAACTGCATATAATTAATAGAAAAAGTCAAGAAGACAACAGCGATAAGATAATATGCGCATTTTCAATGCGTAAGTTCATAACCGATGTTTTGACCATTTAATATTAACTAGAATTTTCAGGTTTGAACACCAAATTTCATCATTTTCAGGTTTGAACATCAAATTTCATCGCAGGTGACATCTCTTACGCAGTGACGGATACAAGAGGAGGGTCATGGGGGTCATGACCCTCCCCATAAACCGTCGACAATAGTATTCATCTACATTGTATTCAAACACTAAGAATTAAATATGAACGATTTCAGAACATTTTCAATTTATTAATTATTTTTTAAAGTAAATTTTTTAAATTTCTTCTTTCATTGCTAATAAAATTAATTTGCAACCTTAATGCCTATTAGGAGCCCTATTCCTGACTGATTTCGTGCATTTTATTGACACCAGAGCATTTTGAGAAATTTTTCGTGCCCAAAACCATAGGTTCGTTCGGAGGGGGGGGGGGGAATCACTCTTTAGCATAACCCCGCCACTGTCTGCCCCGAAAGTCTGTATCCGCCGCTGCTCTTACGGCGTGTAACATATAGATATCAGTTTAACCAAACCTAATTAATGATTATTTTTCTCAAAATTTAAAAATTTTGAGCCAAGTCCCAAGATATCATTTGATTGGCTACTTTTTGTCAGGTATTACATTTTGTTTCGGAAAAAAAAAAGTTGCAAAACGAGGACCCCAATTGTATTTTCGGTTGCAAACAGCTGGAATATATTTAGAGAGAAACTCTAAGGTGGAGAAAATACGCAAATGCGAAACACAAAGTATAATGTTAAGAAAGTAATAAATGCATGCAACAAACATCAAACAAATGAGTCATTTATTTTATACTGAATTAGTGAATAGAGAGACACAAACAAAAATTACACTGGCAAAGGATTCCATTACAAAAAATGAAGAAATAGTACAGGGTGTCCTGAAAAAGACTAACTTTTCAAAAATGCATAACAGGAAAACGATCAATGATAAGAATCAAATTCTTGCAGAAAATTCATGTGATTAACCGTAAATCCCCTCCCCTCTAGAGATCTAAATTTTAGCTCAAAATGTTTTCAATAGATGGCGCTGCGGATGGTAAGCCTGTAAAGTCGAAAATTAAGAATTAAAATTCACCGATTTTTCCTCCGATTGCGACATGTGATTGCAGCCAACGGTAGACATTTTGAAAATTGTATTGTCATTTAATTTTGTTTATTAAAAAACTTTTTTGAAAAATTATGATGTAATTTTCTATATTTCTTTGATTTACGCGCTTACTATATCTGCAACGCCATCTATTGGAAAATTTTGAACTAAAATTTGCAACTTTGGAAGTGAAAAATTTACGGCCCGCCACATGAATTTTCTGCAAGAATTTAATTTTTATCATTAACGGTTTTCCTATTATGCATTTTTGAAAACAGTCAGTCTTTTTCAGGACACGAATAAAAAGTTTGCCGCATCGCTGCAAATAAATGATACAAAGAGTGGCAAAGAAGTAAGTATCTTTAATAAAAATTTTCGATAATACCAAAATTGCTTTCTCTTGTTAAATTTCCAGAAAAATTGCAGAAATTGGTATGACCTTTACGATAATTTATTTTCAATTTTATAACGACGAAATAAGTACATTTTGCTCTACTTACGTTTCACGAAATCCTCCTCATGTATATTTATTTAATAATTTACAATTATTTTTAACAGTCATTTTACACGTTTCTTAGCTAAAATTCTTTTACTTCAAATATGTCAAAACATAAGTTACAAATATATATATATATATTGTTGTATATATATATATTTGTTTTTTCATTTAAGACAAAACCTCTGACTTAAGCCTCTGAAAAATCAGTGAATGGCAAGATATTAATTCGCTATTAACAGCTGCGGTATAAAGAAAAGAACATTAACACTGACATGTTTCATTTCAGATGCTTTTCATTAGCGAAATAGCAATGCAGTTAGAGAAATTATGCATTTTACATAAGGGCTCAAATTAACAATAATTGCAATGAATAAAATATGAAATACTTTTCAGAAGTCGGACACTGACCTTCTTGGAATCTTTTTTTTTTTTTTTCCCATGAGGAAAAGAAACAAAGTTTCAAATAAAAAGTAGACATCAAATTGTTCGTTAAGAACGAAAACGTGGTATAAAATCCTTCGCTGATTTAATTATCTTTCTGTCTCCAATTATATGTAGATTGAGTTATTGTTCAGTGTGATAAATTGTTCTAAAGCTTTGCACCATTCAGAAGCAACAGTAAACGTTATAAAATAGCAATGTCAAATTATAGGTTGCTGTCCGCCATCATTGTTGGTAAACATGAGATCTTCTATATGCGATGAAGGAGTGGTAGTACTTTTCTATAAACTGCGATTGGAATTGAAAAAAGATAGAGTCGATAAAAAATAATAGCGTGATAACGTTTATTTTCGACGTGTTCTTGTCATTCAAAATTATTTTTTAAACCCATTGGACAGCAGTATACCGGTAGCTGATGGGTAATTAATAAAAAAAAATGGGTCTGATAGGTTAAGCAGTAGTTTCTCGTACTTACTGTTATCTGTATTGTTTTAGGGATGCATTTTTTATGGGTTTATTACGTGACTAAAAATGAATGCAATAAATGAAAGAATAAAGTTAGAGAATTAGTATTCTGGCATTGATAATAATTTTAACCCCGTGTACTGTTCCCGCAGTGGGCATAATTCGAAATACGTGAAATGTTAATTGAAGAAAAAAAATCGCGGCAGTGTTCGATTTCCTTCTTCCCTTTTTCTTTTCTTTCAAGCCACTCTTTTCCCAGCTATAGTTAATGTTTGTTATAAAAATTACCTTATTTCACATTTTGATATTATTTTGTGTGGGATTTTTCGGTGTTAATCCCCATGTACCAAGGTTTAACTTGCATGGGAGCTCATGGGAGCTTAGTTCCAGTATTTTCAATTTTTATTTGAAATATGTGAAATGTTAATTGAAGAAAATTATCGTTGCAGTGTTCAATTTGTTTCGTCTATTCTTCTTTTCATTCAAACCACTATTTTATCAGCGCTAGTTGACGTTTGTTACAAAACTACATTACTTCACATTTTGATATTGCTTTGTATTGCATTTTTCAATGTAAATCCTCAAGATCAACTAGAGGGTTTAAATAGGGGGGTAACAAGTTTAACTTGCATGGGAGCTCACGGGAGCTCATTTCCTGTATTTACAATTTTTATCTGAAATATGTGAAACGTTAATTGAAGAAAACTATCGTGGCAGCGTTCAATTTACTTCCTCCTTTTTCTCTTCTTTCAAGCCTCTATTTTACCAGAGCTAGTTGACGTTTGTTATAAAAAGTTACTTATTTCACTTTTCAATAGTGCTTTTTATGGTATTTTTAGGTGAAAATCACCATAGACTAAAGTTTAATTTGCATGGGAGCTCAAGGGAGCTTAGTTCCTATATTTTCAATTTTTGTGAAATGTTAACATGTTAGAAGAATTCAAACAATTTTTCTCAAGAAAATAAGCTCTGCTGCGCTCCGGCGAGTTCTTGCATGGGAGAACTCAAGGTTGCTCAATTCCTGTACTTCTTTTCAACTTTTGTGTGACACTTTTACACGTGAAACGGAATCAGATAATTTATTTATAGAAAATTTACTTAATAGAATTATTTCCGACTGCAGAGTTACGCACTTTTTTTTTTTTTTTTTGAAAATAAGACTTCTTTAGAAAATATCTGTTTTCTGAGGGCTTCTTGAAATAGCGCCCCAAATGTAAGCAATTAATAAAAGAAAAACCAAGAAAACTTTCTTTATTAAACAGGATGATGGTTAGACTCATGTCTCAACAATCACTTCTCAATCCCTTTGTTACTTCAAGCAGTGACTGTTGAACCAATATTAGAGCCCCGGACCTTCCAAGACGGGTATGACGCTTCATCAACTTTGCAATGAAAATTGCATACTCTTTCCTCAGGGTTGCAGGAATCCCCTATCCAGCAGCGTTGAAACCGAGTTGAATGCCAAAAGTAGTTTTCTATATAAGAGAGAGTTTTGATGTGTCTTTAAAAGCGTAGTAATTTATTAAATTTCAAGAGAGATTGTAAAACAATTTTGTCCATCAAAAAACTTTCGAACTTAACTGAAAAGAAAGTAAATAAATAGAATGAAACAAAAATAGCATTCAGCTAAAAATCACGGTTCTAAATGTTCCGTTACTTCGTAAAATTGTAATTACACTCAGTGGCGAATATGATCTCGACCCCCCCCCCCCCCAATCGCGGACGTACTTGGATGTTTGCTTGAAAAAATAAAAAAACTTGATCGAAACGACATGAAAAAGAATTTTTTTTAAATTCAATATTTTTTGGGCATTACATGAAGGGATGGATACAAGGGGAGGAGAGGTCATGTGAGTCACGACCTCCCCCCCCCCCAGAAATCGGCGAAATTTCTTTGTAATCGTATAAGGTTCATTGCATTTGAGTAGGGAAAACGACTGCTTTGAAAAAAAAAAAAAAAACTGAACGGAACCATAAGAAAAAAGAAATATTTTTTGAATTTCTTTTTTTGTGTGGCATAACATGTCATTTGATATTGGTATATAGCTTTGCTTGAGACGGTCCTTCTACGGCGCTGTTTTCAGGCGCCAGTAAACTGAATAAACAAAGAAGTGTCTGCCGCTCGAACGCTTTTTATGCAGCAAATTTATTGGACGATAGAATATTTTCAGAGCTGTAAGGCATCGCTTCAATTTATAGAACATTTGATTGTGTAATTATTTGTTATATAAAGTCTCTGTAAATTAGTATTCCTTTCTGTTGCGATTTTTAGACAGTTTCGTTTTTGTTCGTGCTGAGTTTATTTGTAAATGTGCTGTGAATAGTTAATTAGTTTAAATCAATGATTTGGATTTTGTGTCGTGCAAGAAATGTAAAATTTTAGTTTCGTGTTAGCGCGAAACCTCGTTAACAAGGGTTTCCGTAAACTATTCGACGGAAACTGTGCTGAAAAAAGCCTCGTTTTGTTAGAAAAGGACTACTTATAACAAAAACAATGAAGTTTTCGGGTGACAAAACATTGCTTTCTTTTTTTGCAAAGTTAAAAAAAAAACTGATGAACCCAAATCCGATGGAAAAATATCCCGAGTTCCTGTATCACACTCTGAGACTGCGACGTTCTCGTCCACCTTCGATTTTTCTACAACCGAAACAAATCAGTCAGTGAGTTTGATCAATGTCTGAATTACATTCATAAAATATTTCATTTTTAATTAGATTTTCGCCGTATTTTTAAGTGAAGTTTTAATAGTATATTTCTGCATACAAGATAGATGTGTCATAATCAGATATATGAACGAAATGAACCTTCTTTACGGAGATATCAGTACATAAAATATAAAAAAGAACAGAGACTGTCGTAAGAATCTGTATTATCTTAATTTTTATTTTAATATGATTAATGTGCAATATCTTTTTAGTTACATCAATTAGTTAATGTTTAATCACAATTTTTATGCTAAACAATCCTTCATTTCAGGGCCAGATCTATAACTTTCGGGTTCCACTACAAATATCAACCAGCCCTATACGTTTTTTCAACTCGTATCTGAGATGCCTATTTTATTCAAAGTCGCTATGTACATTTGAATAGGATTAAAACTTTTTTTCAGCACGAATTCAAAGTTCCCCGTTGGAACAAGAAATATCATACTTATCCCTTCACGGCTTTTACAGGGTGAATCTCAGAGGTCAAACCAAGTGATTTACTTTAATTATTAAATGAAAAAAATTGCCTTACGTGAGACTACATAATCAATGTTTGTCGTTTCCGAAAATTTAGGGCTGACAACACATTCTAAAACCTGAAAAATTATTTTAAAAAAAACCTGGTTATTTCAATAATTTTTGTATGCAGTTTTAAGTTTTTACGGAAGGGGGGGGGGGGAGTTTCATAGTTTTTGAAAATTTCAGAGTTTTTTCAAAAAAAAAAAAAAAATTACTTGAGTCCACTCTTACCCCTGGCCATGATCCCATGGACGCCCATCTACAAAATTTTAAGGGAGGGGGGCTCATATTCTTCCCCATGTTTTAGCAGTATATTTTCCATAGAAACCGATTTCAGTACAGATTAGAGTTATTAAAGTTTGACATTTTTAATAACTATTTCATTAATGGCTGGAGAAGATATGTTTTTTATGTTTTTACAAAGAAAAAAGTACTAAAAGCAAGGAAGTTCTAATTTCTAAGGGGGGGGGGGCTTGAGCCCCCACTTGCCCCCGTATATGGGAGCCCTTGCATGAGCCCCTCTAAAAGGAAATCCTGTATCCGCCCCTGATTACACTGACGTATAACTTTCTAATTTTTCCTGTGGCATTTCCACATAAGATTCTCTTACGGCTGTAGAACGCCTTGGACGAAACTTTTAACAATTCACCCTTTTACTCGATTTTTCGGAACAATCGAATGTAAAGTTTTCACTGCCTAATTAATTTTGGAACTAGACTTCTGTTAGGGGTGAGGGGATCCACGAAAAACAGCAAAACTCGGCAAGGACTCCATAGAACAAAAACGTTTGGGAACCTCTGCTATCTACTCACATTTTTTCTATTTGAACTACAGTTGAACACGGTTAATACAAAATGCTTAAATTTCAAGACTTTGTACGCATTAGATATTTTTCGTAACAACGTGGTACCGTGAATGAGTAAAATTCTGAAAGAACTGAAAAATGCATATCTGTACCTATAAAATAATTCCTAGTATTTATTGTTTTCTGACTGTATTTCATAAAATTGTAATAAAGTGGTTCTACCAGTTCACAATGAAAATTACAGTTTTATCTCTAAAAAAATATCCAAAGGCAAAAAGTAAAAACGTGAATGAGCGTTATTCTCTATGCAAAAAGAGTTGATACACACTTTTCTATCCCTATAAGAATTTCTACATCTGCATTAAATTCTGAAAAAAGTTTGGCATTGAATCACGAAAAGTTTTAGTGACAAGCTTAAGTTTTTGCTCGTCGTAGCCAAAACTTGCATTTAAATGCAAGTACAGTGAAATCTGTCTAAGTTGACCGTTTGTGGTGCACTACTTTAGTGGTCAACTTATAGAGGTTTTAATTATAAGATACGATCTAATTCTGTGCCTAAAAATAGCGGTCAACTTAGACAGGTGGTCAACTTACAAGGGTGGTCAACTTTACAGGTTTTACTGTATTTAGCGTAGAGTTTTTAATGTAATTAAAAAACAAACCAAGCTTTGTGAACAAAATGTTCGTCTCTTCCGTGAT
Organism: Uloborus diversus; assembly: GCF_026930045.1. Lineage (NCBI taxonomy): Eukaryota > Metazoa > Arthropoda > Arachnida > Araneae > Uloboridae > Uloborus > Uloborus diversus. The sequence continues at coordinate 25,502,269 of NC_072731.1, read as the reverse complement.
TTCGTATTAACCAAGGTCGTAGTGATGGAGTTCAACTATAGTAGTATTTCTTCAGTAATAATAAAGATGATGGTAAGATATTTTTGAAAAAAAAAAAAAAATCTTGTTTTGAAACATACTAAAAAATGATCCGAGAGCAAAAAATAGTGTTTATGTTAAAAGAGCTGTTGCATGTCCCTCATAAATTTGAATGATTCAATGAAAGTTGACTCGTGATGCGAAGTCTTTTGCACTTCTGAAGTGCAGCAGACTGAGGTTATATTATGCCTCAATATGTGGTCGCATGTTTGGCATTCTTAAAGCGTTGACAAGTATTAATGGTTTTTCATCGATGTAGCAATTCATATAAGTACCGTATAAAACGATATCATCAACAGCCACAATTAGCCCTTAACGATATCTCCCTGCTGCAAATAACTAAGTCCGGAGTTTAAAATCTATTTTAAATCATTTTTCTCTTCGGTGCTTAATAATATCTGGTAGAAAATAAAACAAGAAATAAATACTGAACAGCAAATTGCGACTCAATTCTAACAGCGTCGCGTTAAGGGGGAAAAAATGGCGCAGTCGTTTTCCATGTATTGCTGCGTACCAAAATCATCCATCTTTTCCTGGACATTTAATTGCTTATTAACAGCAAATATAAATTTTTAAAGCCAGAGATTCTGTGAAATAACGTTCTGCCAATGGGCCCAATCAAGTATAATTATCGATCAATAATATAGTTATTTTCTCGCAGATTCTCTTGCGATTACCAGAGAATCCATCACGATGGGCGCGGCACTGAGGCGAACTCACACGATGATCATTTAAACAGCTTCAAGCCACGATTGCCCCCCCCCCCATTTGGACGAATTTCGTTATTAATACCCATCTTAACTGTGCAGGGAAACTGGAATGCTGTTTGTGGTATTTTAAATTGAAGATTTTCTTTTTATTTTAGTCCAAATTTTGAAAATTGAGCTTGACCTTCAAGAAAATACGCAAGTTACAAGAGAAGGTTTGAAATCGTACGAATAAACGAAACATTTTGCATGGTTGAGGCATCAAAACTGTGTTATCTAGTAGAAAACTTCAGGGTTAAATATTGAAAAGTATAATAGATAATTACTTCAATGAATAAAAATATAATAGAAAATGTAACTTCTACGCAAAAATCAATTTTGTAGAAAACATTTTGCAATATGATTTTTACAAAATAAAAATCATTTCTTATAAAAGAGGCAATATTTGCACTTAAAAACCGTGCAATGGTTTTGAATGTAATCTTATTTACTTAGGAAAGACTCAACCACCCGAGTAAACTATTAAATGACCCCACTATTATATATTTCTATTAATACATTTCCCGCCCGCTATCCAGGGTCATCTCAAATATATTAAAATGGCATTTTCTTTTGTCATAATTAATGTTGTTTATTGATATTTCTCCGAGAAGAAATAATTAATTATTACTCTTAGAGAACTTTTGCTGTTTGCTGTAGTGAATGTGTTACACCAAAATTTTTGTTTTTGTTATTATTTGTTAGTACGATTAGAAAGAAATAACCTTTTTAAGCATGGAAAAATGAACTTGAATTACTATCTGTAGCAAAGAATTGCCATGTTTAGGTTAAGGTTGCAGACTACATTTCCCCACCATGCTTTGTCGAGTTTACATTCGTACTACACAAAATTAAAGAGCTCAAACTTACCAAAATTGTAGAATGTATTGACAACTAAAAGTACTTTAAGCTCAAAAAATTTCAGACCTTCAGGGTGATAAAATTTTCTGTGACCATAGCCTGAACATGATAATTCGTTACTAGAGACAGTATTTCGAGCTCTTTTATTATTATTATTATTATCAAAAGGAACATTATCAAAAAATTATTATTTTGATGGGAAAAAATCTGTTCTTTCTAATGATACTATTAAAAAAAGATGTAAGGTGACAAACTTTAGCTACAGCGCATTGAAATCAGACTATTTTTCATGTGAAGGATTTTCATGCTCAATTTGGATGACGGTTGTTTTTACAAAATCAAAATTTGCGCTCGGCAACTGTAACACACTAAAAACAAGGAAAGGAAAAGTATCCTTGGATGACTTTTCATCCAAAAGCTCACACTTCTTTGCATTGAAAAAGGAGTTCCTTGTAAATCCGAAACACATGTCTGCAGTAATTTGCAATTTGAGTGTATCAAAGCGTTTTTAATTGAGGCTATTTGGTAACGTAAACGAGTTGAATAAGCGACAAATAGCTTGGTCTTTTTTTTTTTTTTTTTTGAGAAGTGTGACACCAAGTATTAGTAGCTTTTTGGTTTACAAAGATCTTGGGTTAAATTTATTAAAAAACATGACAAATTCTTTTCGTTAATGCATTTTATGTATTTGAATATCGGGAAAATAAGCATGTTTAATTTTTATGACAAAGCTTTAGAAATTTTATTGTATTCTATCAATATAAGAGTATGATTTTTGAGATCATCTTCTATTACTAGTATCATTAGAATGAAGCATTGTTTTTATCTATGGAACTTAACCCCTTCTTTAACACTACTATTAAGTTTTGATTTTCGTGTTACTTTCGTGCAACGTAGCCCTCGAGTAAAACGAGTATCTACTGTACTTATAATTTAATGTAGAGGAATGTGGGGCAAAGTAAAATGGTGAAATATTTAGCCTGTTTTATCGTCATTTTATCCAATAATATATTAACGATGTAGTAACACAGAAGTTCTATTCCATTCAAGAAAAAATTGCCACTGAAAATCACAAAATATGATAATTCAAGTAATTTCCAAAATTGATACTCATACTACAATTTCTTCGTAAGTCAAAAATTATTTTTGTTGTTATTAAATGATAAGGTTTTTGTTATTAACATTTTAAATACTATCTAAAACCTACTAATATTCAGTGCAGTATTTATTTGTTAAATAATAAGCTTAGGGGAGACTGGGGATACTTGATTCTCACTGTAGTTTTCTATTTTTTCCTCTGGTGCAAATTGTAAGTTTTTTTTTTTTTTTTAATTACGTGAACAATCATAATTGCTTACTCTATCTGAGAGTATTTTTTTCAGTTGAAACTAAACAGATAATTTGGTAATTTTTTTTTCAATATTTTAAAAAGGGATCATGTATCCCCACATCAAGAGATAATTGATCACTTCAGTGGGATACTTGATCCCACTGAGAAAATACTTAGAAGTTTCATTAGATCAGCAACTTTCCTATGAATTTTAGTTTTCTACATAATGTTTCTAAAAATAAAAATATTTCTAATTTTCTTCTTAGATGATAATAATGTGAACACAGAAATAACATTCTTTTAAATTCAACTAGGAAATTTGTAGAAAAAGATAGACATCTTTAATGAACTTAGATGATTTTGATCAGTTACTTATTGTCCAATACAGTTGTGAACAATATATTTCATAAATAAAACTAATTATTCTTTTAAAAGTAGTGTAATGAAGCTAATATTAAAACAACTAGTAAAAAAAATACGATGATAACTACAAAAACAGACTTATTTGCGTCTTGTGTTGCCATAATAAAATCAGGAGTTTTCAAATGAATTATTTTTTTTTAAGAAGAAAATTTAATTATCTATATACTACGAAAAAGAAGAGAAGGCCCAGCCTTTTTTTTTCAAAACCTGAAAACTCAAATGCAAACATTACAGCTGTTGTAGTTCTTAAAGTTCTGCTCAACCTCTGGGCTTCTTAATACATTCATTCTCATCTGCTTCACTTTTGTCACTTTTTTTAGGAACAATAAATTAATTAAACATATTACTTTTTCGTTTTAAATACTCATTTCAAACTCTAGATATCCAACTTTTCATTCTATTTAATTTATGTAATGGGTTATTCTCTTTTTCGTTTTTTTTTTTTAATTCAAACAAGGATAATCAATTTTCAACTTGTTCAAGCTAATATGGCTGATCAGAACATAATTTATCTGTAGAATTAGTTTAAGTTTATATGTTTGAGGTGTTAAGTGTACATAAAAACCCTGAGCTTGGTTACAATTGTTTATATCTTTCACTTATTACTATTATAATAAATTTTTCTATGTTAACATGAGCTCTAGTGTTTAAAAATAAAGTGAACTAAGTAAACTACAGTTATATTGTTTTCGTTGCGTTTATATTGTTATAGAGATACTTGATTCCTGGGATCATGTATCTCTGAAACCAAAGGGATCAAGTATCCCTAATATGAGATTTTCACAAACATACTTGTTTTATTATTAACAATCAGTGGCAATTTACTAAAAACATGTCTTAATTTATTAACGGCTGTATATACTTTAAAATTACACTTCGCAATTTTTTTTAAAAGTTGTATATAACAGATGTTGTAAACTTCAGAATGCTTTTCTTAAAAAAAGATTCCCTTGACACATTCAGACAATCATTTCTTGAGCTAAAGCAAATCGGTTGAAAAAGACAAAGTGTTGCTAGTTTTTATGTACAAGTATAACTTTAACATAGTCGTCAGATTTCAAAACTCTACCTAACGATTTTGGTACATTTTTGGCTGAGGGCATGTATCCCCAGGGATCAAGTATCCCTAATCTCCCCTATTTGTATTTTAAATGCTTGTGCAGTTAGTCAAATAAATGCGGAGCAAAGAGAAATAAGGTAATTTCATTTAATTATTCAATTCTTTTGTGAAATCACTTACGTATTCATTTACTAATTATTTAATTTACACTCCTTCATTTTATAATTCACTGATTTGTTCACTCATTCATTCACTAATTTATTTATTTATTTATTCGTTTAATGTTCATTTCCTTTTCATTTGTTCATTCATTTTTTTATATGCTCATTTATTTATTTTTAAAAATATTTTTAATAATCAAGTAAAATTTTTTCATTTGGAAAATATTTTATTTTTCACTTTGCTCCATGAAAAAAAGAAGTCAAAAATATCCATTTTTTTTTGGAAAACAAATTTATTATCACAAATAAAGTAATAATGTTTCAATGTTTCAAGTTTTACTATAAAATCTATTTGTATCTCTTTATGCACTATAATTTGCAGAACAAATTACCAACTTGTTCATCTTGAAAAAAGTAAGTTACCTTAACTATTTCACTTTGCCTAACATTCGTCTACTTGTTGCCTTTCTTATTTTGAACAACTGAACGTGCTTTTACCTGTAGGATTTGCTTGAAAGAAAACAAAACCTACAAGGAAAAAAAAAAAAAAAAACAGCAATTAAATAAAACCAGCTGAACTCAAAATTCTTGGGACTTGAATCCATGCTTCACTCATACTATGAAACCATCACAAAGTGCCCAAATGAACTTTATTTTTGTTAAGCTTTCACGTTCTGTGAAATAATTATTGTTTATAGTTAAATACTCAACGAAAATAACAAAATTGTTTTATTATTGGAAGTAACTCCTGCTCATATGGCTTTGTTTCCTACTTTTCTTCAGGGCCTGATTACTGAAAAGGCTAAGCCATGGTCTAGGACCCCCGCTCTTTAGGGGCCCCCAAACGGATAAATTGTTTTCACGTAGTGGCTAAAGTTGTAAAGTTTAACTACTTAGGGGGCCCCAGAAAGAGTTTGGTCTGGGGCCCCTTAACAAATTAATCGGGCCCTGCTTTTCTTTTTCTCTTTTTTTAGTCTTCTTTCTTTGGCTTTATTTTCAGGGTTGCTCACCAAAGGGTTGGGGGTCATGTCATAAGACTGTACCATTAGTATTATTAGGGGGGTTCTGACGATGAGAGACTTTTCTCTTCGTTGGTGGGAGGCTTTCTCTCTTGGGAAGGGATGGGCACTTCAGTTATTTGTATTTCTAATCAAACACACATTTACTAATTTTCCAATTAGCATTTTTAAGGATGTCACATCCTTTCATTTCTTTCTATTTCTCTTAAATTATTTCTCTTCCCTTCTCCTAATATCGATACTACCACTCGAAAATGCTTTGAAATTATCCCTTGTCAAACAATGCTTCACTCTCTTTAGGAGATGCATATTAGTCCAACAAAATAGCATAAAAACGAAACACTTATCGAAGACAGAAACAGAACTGTCACATTACAGCCTTCTCGCTATTGATAAACTATGAAAAAGGGGGGAGGGGGATCTCGTTCTCGCCAGTTTTGTTCTTTCCTTCAATAATTATCGCCACGAGAGAAAAAAATGATTACATTCATTATGCCAAAGGCTGACTAATGCCGCGTAAAGACTTCAATGCCGCATTAATTACAGCAATAGAAATAAAGATTATCGGATTAGAAGAGACAGAAAAGTCTCCTTTTTTCATTTATTTACATTTCCACGTCGGGCAGAATTAGAAATAAGGAAGTTTAAGGCTTCGTGTTGATAGAAATATGGGGATTAACGTCAGGATAGTATTTAACTCCTATTTTATTATTATCTTTAAGGGTGTTTAGAAAACTGTTTGTTCTCTTTCTTTTTTTTTAATTTAGGAGGGAATATATTTGGAAAATGAGATTTTTTTGACTCCAAATAAATAAGTAAATAAATAAAAGGAAGAATATTACAGACGGCGATTTAAAAAAAAAAAAGGATATTCTACATTTAATATGTTGCAAAATTGGTTTTTTGGAAATCTTAAATCATTTAAGTATTTAACCCCTCAATGCATACAAAAAAAAAATTAAAAAAAAAAGAATTGAAACGTAATAAGAGCGTAAAAGAGAGAGAAAGGGCACGCACACCAAATAAAATATAACGCAGTTAAATGTCAATTTTAATTGCTATTGTTTTTATTTTGTTTCATTTTTTAAGTGAACCAAAACCATGTTGGTTTTTCAATAAACGGATTCTGTAATACATTTTTGACTTGAAAACTTTTATAAGGAAACATTTTTCCCCCGGGATAAAAAAAGGAGGCTTGATTCTCTTTCCAAAGTTTAGTTTTTCTTAAAAACTTAATTTAACAAAAAGTTACATCCAGAACTAAACGAGCCTACTCTCCAGTATATCAAAAATGGACTTTGTAGTATCTAATCAGTATTCTCTTACTTAGCTAAGACAGCAAGTTTTCTCGACATACCGTTTCAACATTTTAAGCTGTTTTCTAGAAACAAAATGTGTCTCGCATATCCAATGAAACAGATGCATAAAAAATAAATGAACGAATAAAGTAGCAACATCTTTTAAACAGTGCAACTAAAAGGGGGGAGTTTCCTATAATATATATATATATATATATATAATATATATATATATATATATATATATATATATATATATATATATATATATATATATATATATATACCTCTTAAATCGCTCAAAAGAAGGCAAAAAAATATTTAAAAATAAAAGGTTCATCAAAATGCATATATTTTATTTAAAAAAAAATTGTTTATTAAGCTCTTTCATTTGGGTAAAAATATAGGACATTGAATTTTATTTTCCCCCCATTTGCCAAAAATTAATAACATAGTTTACAAAATGAATAAAAAATAATAAAATGTCCTGTTAAATAAAAAATTTTCATCATCAAAAAAAAAAAAAAAAATGTCAGCACAGCTCTTTCTGTTAAATCATAAATTCCTCGAGATTTCCTTTTACTTCCCCTTGTCAAAAAAAAAAAAAAAAAAAAAAAAAAAAAAAGAGAGAGAGAGAGGGAGAGAAAGTTTAAACCTATAAATAGATTTGGAACAACGGAGTCGAAGTCGGGAGTAGATCATTTTCACTCCGACTCCGCAGTTCCACGGCCCTCGTAAAGACATTTGCACTTTGAATTCAATTCATTTTGATTCAGTTATATTTATCTCTGACTTGCGCCAATGTTAAGTCTACGAGATGTGGTATAATCGATTTTTATTGATAACTTATTTTCTATTTTATGAAACCAAATTTTGAGAATGTATTTTGCACGTGCACAATTTTGTGCCTCAGAGCGAGAGGAACGTAAGTCATATTATGATAACTTTACAGGGTAGAGGAAAAACTTTTTTCTGGCCCATGCAAAGGGTGGGACAAGCGCTCTTTTAACCCTGGTAAAAAATTAAAAAAGATTCTTTTTTAAGAATTACGTTCACATGGCTCGATGCAGTATCGACTTCTGCACACAATGCACTAAAGAACAAGAAATCGCTATTTTTGGACATAAGTCACTCTGGCTCTGAGGTTCAAAATTTTTCAAAAATTTTCGCGATAAAAGGTTTTGAATTGCCCATATTATATCCTTAAAACAGCTAATTAAAAAGAAATCTTTTGTATTAATGTTCTTCATCAAGGGATTTTTATAACCAAGTTTGTTTTAGAAGTAAATCCGGTATAAAGTTCAGGATCTATATTGACTTTAATTTTATCCGTAAGCGATAATGTTAAAGGTTTTTGAACTGTTCAAAACCTATGCAATATTGAGTAAAACGACAACAACGTGCATAAAGTACAAATAAAGTAATAAAATAGAGTTAAAAACTCAGCAAACAGCTGTTATGGTGCTGTCAAATGCAAGCCCCTTCATCAGTGCATAAAAGAAGAACGAAAAGTCCACACAATGTAGACCGAACGACAAATGAACAAAAATGGAAGGAAGCAAAGTAAAATAGACATGGAAACCGGAAACGCATGCGTCACAGAACAGCAACGACACCTATACTGCCGTGCTAAGCACAGATGTGGTATCTGCACATTTTATCAAAATTGAGTTATTGTCACCAGGTGGTCGTTAGTAATTTAATTTACCTAAATGTCAAGTTTTTTGGCGATTTGTGAACGCGAAATATTAAAAAAAGCTTTAAGAAAAAAGATGTAACTGCACAGTTTGCGGAGTTTGCTAAGACATTTTGAACGTAAGTGACAAATACTAAGCCTTTAAAGTGGTATCTGCGCAGTTACCACTTTTTTCCTTAGTAATTTGTAGATACGACTTTTATACCTTAGTAAAGCGGCATATTTAATAATGTAGCAGTTTATTGTAACACAGAATATTAAAATTGGTTTACCATTGAATAGTCGATACAGGTCGAAAATAAAAACCAATACAACTTTGCATAATTGTTAAAGTTAATATTCAGCTTTATCTATTTAAATGTTTATTTAAAATGCAAATGCAAAGTCTAAAAATGAAATGCATGTAAAGTATTCATATCTAATTCTTTTATGCAAAAAAAAAAAAAAAAAAAAAAAAAACGCATTTCATTTTACGGCCAGTAATATTTTTTTTAAGTATCGTCTGCTGTCAAAATTATCTTCATGCTCAGTAAAAATAAATCTAGAAAATAAAATATTATAAAAAACACATTCTTTGAATGTAAAAAACAAAAAAAATGTGATGAAATTTTAACTGTCCGGAGTTTTGAAAATGGTATCTTTCAGAAGTTAGATTCTGTTAGATTTGTATTAACAAAATAAAGCGAAACAGCTTAATCCAAAGAAAGCACATGTTTACTGTATTATTTAATGATACATTGAGCACGCTTTACTAAGCTGTTTTTGTCGTATCTGTGCAGATACCTCTAAAAATGCCTAGTAATTGTCACTTACGGTGAAAGTTGCTTAGTATATGAAAAGCTTTTGAAAAAAAAATTTGTCGTAGCTATATTTTATTAATTTTAAATTAAGATTTTTACAAAAAATATTCTCTTACGGTTTTTAGATAAGTTATTTACGAAACAACTACCGCAAGTTGAGCATTTAATTTAGTCATAAATCAAAGAAACAAACTGTAAAACTTTAATCATCAATTTCTCATTTTGAGCTCTGCTGCACATACCACATCTGTGCTTAGCACGGCAGTATAGTGCGGAAAAACGTCACAAACAGAAAAAAAGTTTTTAAAGATAAGATTTTCAAACACCAGGGAAAGGAGAGTACCTGGCAAATCATTAACTATTGAAACAGAATTTTTCCAAATGTAATAGGATTCCCAAAAATCTACCAACCAAAGGGTTTACGGAAAACAGTAGTGATGGTGTTGTCTCTCTTCCCCCACATAAATTATCAGTTCATTCCCCTCAACAAAAATTAGCGGCATTCAGAACTTTTGTTTTCCGGGCTTTAAGGATTTGTTCTAATTCCAATTTACTCGCTGCAGAATTGAATTATTTAAAAAGGGTTGCATTGGATCGAGGGTTTACAATTGACATCATTGACACCATACACAGGAAACTTATCAATTCAACTAATAAAAATCAAGCACTGGCTAAGATGAATTATTCTAATTTGGTTGTTTTACCCTTTTTTCCAAGAATCAATCTTCAAATCGCAAGAATTTTTAAAAAGTTTAATTTTTCGGTTGCATTTTTCCCTATCAACAAACTTAAATTTTCGCAACTAAAACACCCGGTTCCGGAACTTGACCGATGGGGCATTTATAGTATTTATTGTCAGTGCCAAATGACATACATAGGACAGACCCGACCTTGTCTTAAATTCCGTATTAAGGCACATGAAAATTATGTCAAGAAGCAAGATTCAAAACGTTCCTCGATTGCAAAACACTGTTGGTCTTTCAATCATATTTTCGATTTTTCTTCTGCCAAGGTTATTCATGGGTGTTCTTCGATTTATGATTTAGATATTTGGAAATCCTATTACATTTGGAAAATTCTGCTTCAATAGTTAATGATTTGTCGAGTACTCCCCCTTTCCCTGGTGTTTAGAAACCTTATCTTTAAAAACTTTTTTCTGTTTGTGACGTTTTTCCACACTATAGGTGTCGTTGCTGTTCTGTGACGCATGTGTTTCCGTTTTCCATGTCTGTTTACTTTGCTTCCTTTCATTTTTGTTCATTAGTCGTTCGGTCTACATTGTGTGGACTTTTCGTTCTTTTTTTATGCACTGATGAAGGGGCTTGCATTTGACAGCCCCGAAACAGCTGTTTGCTGAGTTGTTAATTCTATTTTATTACTTTATTTGTACTTTATGCATATTGTTGTCGTTTTACTCATTCCATAGTATAAAGTTTTCGACTGCTTTTTTACAATTTATGCAATATTGTTCAAATTAAAAAGATCCTTTCTATATTGTTTTTCATCAAAAGCTTTTTTCAACAAAGTTAGTTTGAAACAGTTCTGCCTTTCAATGCGAAATTTATATTTTCCATAAATTTCTCCGAAGGCGTCAATGTTCATATTTAACCGCATTCAAAGGAGGTTATGTATTCGTCTGCGGCTTCTTATGTATGTTGTCTGATTTCTCCAAGACGCCTGGACCGATTTTAAAAATTCTTTTTTTGTTTGAAACGGTATACTTTCCAGATGGTCCCATGGTAATTTTGTCTGGATCTGATGAGGGGTCCCAGAGAAATCCAAGAAACTAAATTTTATACGTTGTGGCTATGTAATTCAACTTGCGTCAGCCGAGCGATACGTCACAGGTCATGTGGTTTTGCCGTGAACGGTGTATTTTCTCGACGGAGAGGTCTTTCTTGAACATTATTTAATTCTCACGCCATCGGGAAGTTTGATTTTCACGGTGTCGTCTGTAAATTTTAACTATATTCTTACTAATGTATCTATTACTCATGTACCAAATCAGTAAATTAAATGTGTTTTGCTACGAAAATAATTGAATTAAGTAACTAAATACAATACTACGTACTTATCTTATATTTACACCACCAAAAAGAAAAAATAAATCATTTTCAAATAAAAAAAGAACCGACTTTAAAAATCAAAGAGGAACTAAAAAGTAAAAAATAATTGGTCATACTTACATACGATTTCCTATCCAACGCTAAAATCGAATTTAATTTACAATTCCAGTACAAAAATCAACTATACTAAACACCCAATCATAAAATAAACACTGTTTTCAACTACTATACGATGAATTATTTTAATACCTAAGTAATTACTCACGATCTCTTAATTTTTAAACACCTTTTGAAGTCGGGGCCTCCTATAAACTAATACCCAACGTAACTGACAACCCACCGAATCTTGAGTTGAACACTAACTAACGCCGAATTAGTCTTTAAAACTAAACCTACTCAGTTACTTTAGGTAGTAGTTTATAGGAGGGTCCGACTTCAAAAGGTTATTAAAAAATAAGAGATCGTACTCGTACATAATTTTTTAGGTAGTAAAATAATTCATCGTAATAGGAATTAAAATCAGTATTTATTTTATAATTGGGGGTTTAGTTTAGTTGTTTTTTGTACTTGAGTTCTAAAATAAATTTGATTTATAACTTTGAGTAGGAAATTGTATGTAAGTATGACAAATTATTTTTTACTTTTTAGTTCCTCTTTGATTTTTGAAATCGGTTTTTTTTTTTTTTAAATAATTTATTTTGCACTGTTAAAAATTGAACAAACACGTGTTCAAATCAAAAAGATCTTTTCTAACTCATGTTCTTCATCAAAATCTTTTTCCCACATATTTTGTTTGACCCAAATTCGCCTTTAAGTCCAGGATTTATATTTGCTTTACATTTCTCCGCTGGCACTAATATACTTTCTTATATTAGTGCCAGTAAATAACTTATATACTGTTCAAAATTAAGCGAAAAAATGTTCAATTCAAAAAGTGAAACATGACCATGAGGTGTCTTCGGCAGGATATTCTTTCGAATAAAAAAGTTTGTTTAAATTGGACTATTCAATAAAAAGTTTTTTTGGGGGGGGGGGGGGGGCGGCAGCAGACAGACGGTCCGACACTCGTTTTTTCCATCTCAAAACATTACTTTTTTCGATATTTGTTTCACTATTTTATTTATTTTATGTATTTAATTATTTATTTTTTTTTACTTTCCCATAATTTTACAATGCATTAAGCCAACTTTCGTTTCCTGAAAAATTTTTTTTGTTAAATTTTTGACTTTAACTGGAAAGTAATCTAAAAACGATACAGCATTTTGATGGGAAAAGGACTTTTCTTAATTATGCGTGAATTCGTTTAGCTCCATTGATTCAAACAGAAGTTATAAGCTCAACAACAAAAAAAGAAAAAAGGGAATCAAATAATCCCAGTCTCTCCTATATTTTGTTTATTATTTAGGTTTTTCTGTACATATTGGGAACGAACTTAGATACGATAATTATGAACGATTTGCTCTTGAATTATATCTAACCGAAGAATTTCTTATATCATAGGCATTTAAACGAATTTACGTCGAATATGCTTTTCATTTTGTCAGTACACATTTTAAATATTATTTTATATTAAATTCTTAGATAAGGTAGTTACACCGTATGACCAAAAGTATTGGGAGACTTTCAAAAGTTAACATTTTTTAGAATTTCTCTAGAAATAAGAGACCAATTTCTTTTTAACTTTTGTCACATAAAAGGTATGCTTCAGCTGTCATCTCTACTAATAATAAAGCTGGAAAGTCTGTCTTTATTTCTGTCTGGATCTCTGTGACGTGCATAGCGCCTAGACCGTTCGACCGATTTTCATGAAATTTGGTACAAAGTTAGTTTGTAGCATGGGGGTGTGCACCTAGAAGCGATTTTTTGAAAATTCGATTTTGTTCTTTTCTTCAATTTTAAGAAAATTTTTCCGAGCAAATTATTACAACTGGGAATAGTAAATTACGAAACCATCATAACGTGCAACCGTAACATGGGCGAGCCATTTAACATAGCCAATTGGCGAGAAATTCATCATCCATTATTTGTTAATATACAGGCGAACCAAATGACCTTTTAATTTTCTACTACGGGCAAAGCCGTGCGGGTGCCACTAGTTTTATAATAAAAGGTCTATCTCCCATACGTTTAGGGAATCAGAAACAAATTGAGAAAAACAAAAATGTTTTTTTGATCATCATTCATCGTAAATAGCTGAGAATAAACAGTAAATTTCAGAAATTAGTTAGCTTATGGTGTTCAACTATTTTACATACCTTCGAGAAAGTATCAGATAATCACTAAGATATAAGCATTTCTTTCAAAACTACGAATTTTATTTGAAGGTTTTTGGCTCATAACACGCACAGTTTTCTATCAAAGCTTACCAAACTTTCAGAAAACTTGACAGTATACAAAAGAAGTATAATTTTGAAGTTAAAATGTCGAAATTTGATAGAATATGGACATTTAAAGCAAATAATTTTTCACTGCGCATGCGCGAAAGATTGTAACTGTTTTATAACTTTCATAGTCCAAAACCCAATTAGATTCCTCAATTCATGATAAAATTCCAGTTGAATACCTTAATTCAGAAAGTTATTAGCGATCTAATGAACCAAATCTGAATAACTCTTGGATAGGCGACGAATCGTGAGGGATCGTTCGAAAATAATATTTTTATCATGAATCACACTGAAAGACTGCAAGCAAATGTTGCAATTTTGTGAAGGATCCCTCAAGATTCGTCGCCTATCCAAGAATTATTGAAATTCTGCTCATTAGATTGCTGATAACTTTCTGATTTTTTAAGATGGAGTTTTTTCGTGAGCTTAGGGATTTAGTTGGGTTCGATTATGAAAGTTATAAATTGCTATCTTTCGTGCACAAGCCGTGAAAAATTTGTTGCTTTTTACGTCCGTACTTTATCAAATTTTCAACATTTTAATTTCAAATTTTAGCCTCATACTTTTCTTACATGCTGTCATGTTATCTGAAAGCTTGGTTAGCTTTGATGGAAAACTATGAGTGTTATGAGTCTAAAACCTTGAAATAATACTTTCTCGAAAGTAAATAAAATAATTGTACATTGTCAGCTAACTAATTTCTGAAATTCACAGCTTATTCTCAGCTATTTACGATGAATGATGATTAAAAAACATTTTTGTTTTCTTCAATTTGTTTCTGATCCCCTAAACGCAAAGGTGTTATAACTCTTACTGGAAAATGACAGCTAAATCATACATTTTATGTGACAAAAGTTACAAAGCATTTGGTCTGTTATTTCTGGAAAAATCCTTCAAAATGTGAATTTTTGAAAGTGCGCCAATATTTTTGGCCAGATGAGTATGCTTTAACGAAAAGAGAGAGATTTTACATCTAATAAAGAAATCATGTTATTTAATACCACCACTAGCACTAATAAATTACTTGCAATGCGTAACGTTTTGTTACGCACTGGGACAACGTAATAACAATGCAAGAGATAATACATTACAAATTACATCATATTCAAAAACAAAACACACACAATGATTTAGATAAAAACATTATAGCCCGTTTGAGAAATGTGCCAGTTTTAGTTTCAGTAAAAGCGCATTATCATACTGGGCTTGTATGTCGACTTTTGTTAACTATGTTCGCGTGTTTTTTTGCAATCTCTATGTTACGTGGATTTTCAATTTTTTAATTTAGCAATTTAACATGAAAACTTAAATTTTTTGAGCAATTAAAACGAAAATTCATAATAAATAGCTTAAAATTTTACGTAATGATGATTTTTCTTTTTTTTTCAAATTCGAACTTTTTCATGTTTTTTCATTTTCTGCGAAAATTTTCCATAGTATTGTGCATATTTTTTATACCACTAGAAAATAGAGATTCCAACGAAAAAAACACGCACCGATTTTTTAAAAAAAATCAGATATTTTGACGTTAGATTTTTTGATTGAAAATTTCGATGCTTTTTTTTATTAAATCAAAAATGGAAGAAAAAATTAATATTTTAAGTAAAAAAAAACTGCAGTGTATTTGAGACATAAAAAGGTAACTTTTCAGTAAGTTTCGTGGAAATTTTTTTTTTTTTTTTATGGGAATAAACATAAAAAACCAAAAAGTTAGGTTTTTTTTATAAATTTTTCGCATAAATTTTGAGGTTATGTAAAAAAAAGTGCAAATACAAAAGTTGTAGTTCTTTGTATGACCAACAACTTTGTCCTTTACTTTTTTTCGATAAAACTCGTTGTTTTGCCGGAAATCGTGATAAACCGTCCCCCCTTCAACTCCCTCCCCCCATTCCCGAATTCAGATCGCCCGTAAATTATTTTTCCTATTAATTTTATTATATTTTCTTACTTTTCCGATGGGTTTCATCCTGTTCCTTTTTTTTCCAACTTTTTACTAATTTCATAGGTATCGGCAGTGACCTATGAAGAGGCATTAGGTATTAAAAAAATAAATCAAAATTGCTATACTGTCTTCAGAGTTTCTAAACGTCAGCCAAAATTCGCAGAGTGCGAAAATATTTGGGGGATGGGAGGTCACAATGACCTCCTCTGACCTCATCGCAGCACTTCTGAGTAAACTATTCATGTGATGAATTATTTTTGCAGAATACTTAAGAAGCTACTTAGATTTCTTAAATCATTTTATTTTATTTACTTTTTTTTAAATTTAGTGTTTTTTTTTTCTTTTTAATTCTTTAGGGTTAAATCTTAACTACTTCCCAAAGACAAAAAAATAGATTTCGTCCTCAACAGCAAAAAGGAAAAATAAAAATAAAATAAAAAAAGTAAAAATAATTTGAATTTGACCTTTTGAATTCAAATTATGTTTTTCGCAACCACGAGTGTGTGTGTGTATGTAGGCGTGTGTGTGGGGGTATGTGTGCTTGTGTGTAGGGGTTATGTGTATGTGTGTGTAGGCATGTGTGTTTGTGTCTGTGTTCAGGTATGAGTGTGTGGGTAGTTGTGTGTATGAGTGTTTGTGTGTGGGGGGGATGTGTACGTGTGTAGGCATATGTGTTTGGGTCTGTGTGCAGGCATGAGTGTGATGGTAGTTGTGTGTATGTGTAGGCGTCTGTATGTATGCGTGTGTATGTGTTTGTGTGCGTGTGTATGTATGCGCGTGTGTGTAGGACATGGATGCAACCTGGAGACGGCTTTCGCTATAGGAGCAGCATCGTGAGGAGCCGGTCGACGGTGATGGTGCGGAGGGTAGCGGTGGGAAAATAAAATGATAACACGCCAAAAACAGTCAAATGAAAGCAATAAGCAATCGTGATTGCTCAATAAAAAAAGAAAGAAAGCGATAATTGTATACCTTTGGAGGTTTTTTTTTCTTTTTTAATTTTGCGTATATTTAGCAATCGCTCTCATCAAATTTTGATAACAGAGTCTGCACCATGACCCCCCCCCACACACACACACAAACACCAATTCCTCCCATCCCCTCATAGCACCCTGTTTATCTAATAAAAAATGTGAAGGAAAGGAGATTTCTCACATTTTAGCACCCCATCATCCCTCAATTTCATATCTCCGGAGCCACAAGAGCACAACTTGCTTCATAACCAAAAGATGGCGCCACACGTCTATTTTCGGATCCCAGTTTCGGTCATTTTTCATTGCCATGACGCTCCACTTGTTGCGTTTTTTGGCCCTCCAACCCGCCAATCGCTTGCCGGCAAGACCGTAACTCCGTGATTTCCTACGGCGCCTGCGCGAACGGAGCAACTAACCTTTCCCTCGAACTTTTTCCGCTGTTTCAGTTCCATTGCCTCCGCAGGACGTCCGAATGAGCGTTGCGTGTTCTTGAAGTTTAGCGCTACAAGTTCACTTGTTTGCCGGAGTGTTTTTCCTGAAGCTCGTGACCGGTCGGTCTTCCGAAATGTTTGTCAAAAATTCCGTGACTTTTCAAAAACTTTTTAGAATTTAGAAAAGTGTGTTAAAACTAATTACTATTCATTAATTTTCAAGATTTTGGACAAATTCAAAGTGGAAAATTACTTTTTCGAAGCAGATTAATAAATATGTGAAGAAAAAAAAACAGCACATATTGCACAAATTTGTTTTTCGAAAAATAGGATTATTTTTACGGAAAATAGCTCATTGCTGATCATTTAGCTACCTCATTCGTTGACGATATTTTAACTACGTGTTTGGCAGGAAATTCCAAGAACTTTTTTTGAAGTACATCTAGAAGTTGTCAGTGGGATCTAAACTTTGGAAGATACTTTTAGATACAAACAGTTACATTAAAGGTTCAAAACATTTTGGAAAAGAAAAAAAAAAATAATTCTATGAGTATGACGAATAAAAATCGATATTTTTCAAGATAAGAGTCATAATCTTCAGATATAGTCAAGTTCGTGCAAAAGTCAGAACTGATTCCAAGAACATTGTCGATGAGAGGGGACTTGAAAACCAGCATGATGCCAGTGGCACCGGCAGCCCTGTTGCCTCCCCACAGAACTACTCCCAGCAAACCCAAGCTGGGCTTTTCTATTGAATCCATCGTGGGTTTGGAGCCCACCACCACCAAAAACAAAATACAAACCTCTCTTGAAGAAGATAGCCACTGTTCTGATGGCGAAATTACCAGACTGTCTCCACCTCCAGCACATATCAAGATGCCAACGTCCAGCAGTCCTCCCTACTATCGGACCCCTAGTGAAGATATCTACTCTAGTTACGGACAATATGGACCACACAGAGTTTTACCAACAAGGACTCCCGATTATCCTCACAGAGGAGATCTGATCCCACCTCAAGCATCGGTGGGTGGACTTAGTTATCCTTCTGTGATGTCACATTACAATTCAGCATTATCCTTGGGACATTGCCACGGACAGTATCCTCTAACCTCATACCTCGTCAACAGAGACTATCCAAGTTATCCTTGGTTGATGGCCAGGCAGCCGCGCATATTGCCGTACAGGCCACAAGGTAAGATTAGTTTTCATTTCGCTAAGATTTATTATAATAAGTGATTTGTTAAATCATTACTTTATGGCTGTAATCTGAAGGGGCATTGAAGTTTACCAGGGATAATTTGATTCAATTTTAATTAAGTATACTAAACGATTTCTGAGTATGATTTTCTAAAAAATTTGTTCCTTATGGTGTTTTACTCTTAGAAGAAAATCATTTTTCATCTTGTATCTCAACTTCGAGCATGCAGGAAAGGAATGAAATTTAAAATCTGAAGAGGAAATGAAATTTTTATTTTCTTAGTTAAAATAGTAGACATAACTTTTTACTCGTCAAATATTTTTAAGATCAAAAGATTTCATGTTACATTTAAGGTGTTGCTGAATAAGATAAACGTCACACACTAACACATTTGACACTTATGGTGATCTAATGTCTACAAAATGGATTAAAATAAAAATGTTTTGTCATTTGTCCGACATACAAAAAATTTCTCAGCTTTAGCTTTTAAGTTTGAAATACTTTTTTAAAAACCTTTTAAGGATTGACATTTCTTATCCACATCGACTAACTTATACTCTGTTTAATCTATTGCAGTACGAAGAAGCAATGATATGTTTGTAATTG
Source organism: Uloborus diversus (assembly GCF_026930045.1). Classification (NCBI taxonomy): domain Eukaryota; kingdom Metazoa; phylum Arthropoda; class Arachnida; order Araneae; family Uloboridae; genus Uloborus; species Uloborus diversus. Next base: position 25,483,196 of record NC_072731.1, on the reverse strand, counting down.
ATTGCTAACTAATATTACATACGTGATGAGCACAAGATTTTAGTTATGCTAGCAACGAATGTGTACGTCACATTTTAAAATGCTATTTCTGAACCTAAATGTCCATTTTCTTTTGATATCTTAATATTTCAGCAGCGTTTGTCAATCTAAATTGAATACTTGAAAACGCATACACGTTTTGTTGTTTTTAGAAACTTGAAAGTGATAACAACAAGCAATATTTTTTCCCATCTTTAACAGGAATGCTAAAATATTTTCGTAGAAAATATCCTATTTTTTAGCCTTTTATGTTTTGTTTCTTTATTTTATAACAACTTAAATTAGAATAAGTAAAATTGTTGCATCGAATGAGCTCCCTCGTTGTCACGGCTAAAATCAAGGAAAATTCATCAAATATAAAATGATTTAAAGTTGCACAACTTGAAGGGTCCAATAAGAAGAATCAGGCTGATGCTTTGTGTTCAGTAGTTTCTATTTCACTTCACTACTAAGCAAGTTTACTATAATTACTTCATTTTGTATAATTGAATTAAAAGGCGATTTTTCATGAATTTCTTATTACTTTATGTACATCTGGTTTGTATCCTCGCCACAGTTTAAATTACAAAATATATTATAATTCCATTGTTAATTTTCACGGACAATGATAAAGATTCAATGTACTGAATAAAAAAAACTTATTGTAATACAATGTAACTCAAACTGTATGCGATAGGTAAAATAAGTTACATAGAAAGACAGTTTAATGACATAGAAAGACGGTTATAATGGACAAGAAAGCATTTATAAAACATTTCATTGATATTTATGAAATGTACTGAAATTCTTAAAAACAAACGATGTTCCGTTTTTCATTTAATTTTTCTTTATCTTCCGAAACTTGATTGCATCTACCATCTAAAATTAGTGTAACATTCAATATTTTGTGTTTGAAAATTTAAGAAAAAAGAACTAATTCAAGATTTCCGAAATATCAACGCTATGAAAGTGGAATGTTGAATAAAATTAATTTTATGCATGGAAAAAATTAATAACTTTAAAATTCTATAGGATAAAAAAAACATAAAATGTTAGTTATAATAAGTACAAGAAATTGTATTTTTCCCTCTATTTAGGTTTCCGAAGGTAACTTTTTGTTCTTGCGTTTGTTAGTCACATCAGATTCTTTGTTTAGTGGTGTTAATATTGACTCTGAATTGTAAGTTGAAGAATCATTTGCTCATGCACTTGTTAACTTGGAATTTTTTCTTCACTTCTTCTACAGAAAGAGAAAATGTTAATTTTAATTGAGAATTTCTGCTGTTTTTCCTTATTGTAAAGAACGCTACATCTTTTTCAGTTCTTCCTGCTAGTCTAAGCTAGTATTATAATTTTCTTCCAAGGCGTGAAAGTAGTCCTTGACGAGATTTTTTAGAGGAGTGAAATTTAGTTCGGCTGAGGGAAATATTTAAAAACAGTGAAGAGAGAAGGAAAATGTTAATTCCAAATCAGAATTTAGGTTTTTTTTGCCTGATTCTAGAATACTCTATATCTTTTTCAGTTCTACATGCTACGTTAAACCATTATTATCTTTTTTTTTTTTTTTTTTGAAGGCTTGAAAATAGTCCTTGACTTTTTTTTAGAGACGTGAAATTTAGTTTGGAGGAGAGAAATATTTAGAAACAGTAAAGTCCATATAAGGGATCAAATCTGTTTAAAAAAAAACTTAACTTTCTAAATATGAAACGAATGGAAGAGATGTACATAATTTTGAATTTTGGCATTTAGAACGTCTGGTATTTTCAATTGAAAAAAAATTATTTAGAAAAATAACATATCAAAATTACAATTTATTTTTCTCATGGTTATGAATTTTTAATGTTTGAAATATGGTTACATCTGTTTATGATTGAAGTAAAGCGATAATCGACAAAAGTGCTATATGACTACAAAGTATATCACTAGTGGGTTACGAAGCCATTAACTTGAATAAAGATTGAAATAATTGAGCATAACATTAGACAATTTCAATACCTGTTTAAAAGCTGAACACTAAATTTTTCGCATCGCTTCATTTGAATAAAAATAAAACTGATTAATGATATGAAAACTTGTAATGAATCTCAACACACGAATTCATAACTAAAACAGATTAAGAATAGTTTTGCAATTCGAATATATATTAATCATGACTGTTAAAAATATGTCAATCAATTATGCATAAGTATTAATACCTCCTAAACGTCTCATTTTCATAATATTGTTGCATTTTCAATTCGTAGCTGTATGATTTTCCGTGTGATTTTTGGAGTAATTAGAATGTGTAGCTGATATATCATTTTTCATGGAATAAGCTAATAAAAATACTAATCTGAAATTTCGTAATATAAATGTTCGAAGATTTTTTTACACAAAATGTATAGTTATAGATACTGTTCGAGATAAATACTACCACAGGAAGAACAGAACATGTTGACTGACAATATGCAAAATATCCAAATTGCATGATCTTGACTAAGACCAGGTCATGCGATATGAATACGTTTGAACTGTGAATTTAGTTATTTATTACTGTAGAACACATTTTAAGCCTTTTTGTTTCTAGTACCGGCTGCGTGAGTACTTCATACTCTTACACCATGTTAAGTATTGCTTCATGATTTTATTACCAACAATTCTGATTCTTACAATTTTAAATTAATCATCTCCAATATCAAGTTATGTGGTTTATTTTGTCTCCTCGTGGCAACCAGGTTAAAATTAAAACATAAGTACATTACACATACATGTGTTACCGTTAAAGTATGAAATCCGTTATTTTATACAATACCTAGCCATTTCATGGAATAACTGATCGTGTCCGTTAAAGTGTAAAACTTTCTCGTATTTCATGGTTTAACTAGTTATTTCATAGAATAACGTGTAAAACCCAGTGTGTCAACAAAAAATGTTTTTGTTTTAGAAATAATATTCTTTGTAATTCCAAGTGTCATTTTAGTAATCCTGGTTATAACAAATGATTTTATGGTACGTTTTCATAAATACCATTTATACGCTGCATAAATTAGATAAATTGCTGTTTCTTACATTATAATTGTCTATCATTAGTTTATTTATAGAATACCTCTCGTTATTTCATTTTAACTAAATTTTTTTTTACACTTTGTCTCTTATTAGTTAATTTATAGTATGCCTAGTTATTCCATAGAATAACTAGTTAAAGTGTTAAATTGATAACATATTACCCTTTAACGGACACGATCAGTTATTTCATGGAATAACTAGGTACAGTAAACTCCCGATTATCCGCGGAATTGGGTGGCACAAGTGCCGCGGTTAATAAAAATCGCAGATAACCGCAAAAAGACTAAAATGGGGGACAAATCAGGTAAAAATTGTCCTATCTAAAATTTTTAACTGTATTGATGCATAACACTTTCTGCAAACAGTGAAAATATATATAGAGTACAGTACAAATGTTTTGTATTTTTGCACAACCGAACTTAACATCAATAACAAACGAGTGTATGTACGATGAAGAACGCACAATAATAATAATAATAATAATAAAATAAAATTAAATCAATCAATCAAGCAAAAACAACCGAGTGTAAATTTACAATTTTTCCAAAAAAAAAAAAAAACAGCCACTGGTATTCGTTTTATACTGCGAAAATACATGTTCGTGATTGTTGATCGATTCGCGGATAATCCGCCCCGCGGATAAACCGCTCGCGGATAATCGGGAGTCTACTGTATTCTATAAATAGCTGCATTATATACTTCAACGGTAACATATGCACGCGAGTATGTACGAATCGGCAAATCCAGCTACTTCGAGCCAACTTGTAGCCGATTGTCAACTAAGCTGACATGATTCGATTTATATATTATTTCAGCAGTCAACGTGTTAAGTACATAGTTAAAACTGAAACACTAAGTACTTAGTTAAAATTGAAGCACTAAGCACTGAGTTAAAATTATAACACTATAAGTACTTAGTTAAAATTGAAACACTTTATTGTTTTCCCCCATAACATTTTTTGTCCTTTTTTTTCTGTCAGAATAAGAAAAAGTTATTCAATCCATGTAGCATCTAAGTATATAAAAAAATATTTTTGAATTAAAGGTTTGAAATATTCTTAAAAAATAAATAATAATAATGACAAAAATAATTTAAATAATTAATATCAAATCATTTTGAACATAACGTTTCAGCTTTCAGTCTTAAAAATATGCTATATAGGTTTTTTTTTTAAAGTAAAATCTAAATCACGCAATAAATTTATAAATACAAATCACGCCAATAATGATTGCGGAATTCCATTTGAGGATGTTCAGATCAAAGTTCAACATCTTTTTAGGCTTTTAACGATTTCTCGCCCAATGACCGTTATTTTTACTCAAATAACTAAGTAAATAAATAAATGTCTCTTAATTGTCTCAGGGGCAAAAATAAAATTAGGAAAATTTATCAGTACAGAAGGACGCGATAAACCTTTTCAGTGCATGCTGAAAATTGTCTTTGCTTGTGCCATATTTAATTAAGTTTTTTTTTCAACAATGCATATTTTTTTTCTTCTCTTTTTTTTTGTTGGTATGTCTAAATATCTTTTGTATTAAGATTTTATTAACAAAACACCCACACAAATAACAAACAGTAAAAAAAAAATAATAAAGTTACACATACAACGTAAATTATATAAGACAATCACAAACATTAACAAATTCTAAACTATAGTTCAACATGAGTTAGTAGTAAGAAGTCAACACTAAAGAGCGCCAAAGGCACTGTCCGCAGTGCTATTAAATCGGTATAATTTGGAGTACAAGTACATAAATATATATTAAGCTACATAATATTTATGTTAAAAAAGTAGCCCAATATAAATAAGTAGTAAATATTTCACATAAAACAATGCTTTGTTTGTGTGACTTAAAAAAAAATTGGCATTATGACTCGGATTGAACATTTAAATTACAAAATCACAATGCAAAAATTTGATCTGAATGTTTAAATTTACCAATCATTATTGCAAACGTTATCGATTTTTCACATCTAAATTAGCTGATGTTGAAAATGTGTGTTTCATGAACAAGCGGTCGAAGTGATTTATGCGGTAAAATCACATTTCACTCAGATTTCTCGATAGCCGCTGATTTGGATTTTCCTTTTATTTATTACATTAAGGCGTGGTCTCCTTCCTGAATTGGATTAATTAATATTTAGAAATGAAAATAGGAAATAATGATTATAAAATAAGTACTTGTTCAATGAATAATGTCATTGTCATTTCTTAATGGTTTAAAATAAATGTGATAGTATTGTAATGACTTTTAATTGTTCTTCTGAGTAAAATATTGCAATGGAGATAATCGATTATGTTACTTAATTGGGTACTTTTAACATTAATATTATAAAAAGTATGATGACTAAACAGGAAATAGTTTAGAGCTTTTACGACTCACAAATTGAGAAACTTTCTTTAACGCCATCAATGTTTATTCATTTTGTAACGTAAAGCAATATATTAGCATCTTTTTAAACGTGCGCAAATGTGGATTGAAGCGTTTAAACGCAAATGAGTATTTCAGATACACAATCTCTGTACCAATTAAAATTCTACAACATGTTAATACTTTATGAAAAAAAAAGTCAAATTGAACGCTATTTTAAAAATTTATGTGGTTAAGGATTGAGCTGTTAATGACTGAAAAAACAAAATAAACAGTAAAATTATGTTGAATCTAATTTATTTAAAAAACCTCTTTTTACAATGCAGGAAATTTTCATAAACTACAGTCATTAAAAATTTGAGAAACTTTTAACCAATTTTTCGGGACTTGAACTTCTATGCCAGAAAATTGGTTCAATATCAGAATTAAAGTGACTTTCACTAGTATTTTGATGCGCTAATACACGCGATAAAATACATATACATTATCTGCCTAACTAACGCATTGCGTGCATTTTATCATCAGTAGTTTGTTTGATATAACGGACAGTTAACCAAAATGGGTTTAACATAAGTTTTAATCTCATTTGCACATACTACTAAATATGTGCATTTACACATTTGTATAATACATATTACATACAACTTCTAACACTTATCAGTTGTTCTTGTCGGCATTTAAAGAATTAGTTGAGGTTTTTGTGAAAAAATATTAATTAAAATATGCTGAGTAATCGTTTCCAACTGATTTATACATGATTATTCCGTGCATATATATTTTAAAATGAAACAAGGCGAGAGTAATGTCCATATTTCTTTTTGCTCATTACTTATTGATATATTAAGTACATTACTTTCCTATAATGGTTTTTCATTATTGTTTCCTCTAATTATTTTGATACTTCATTAAAATTATTCCTAGAATTTTAATTTATACCTTTATGGATCATCTTTTATTTGTATTTGAATGAGAATTTTCATAAAGATGCAGTTCAAAACAGCTTGTGTGCTGCGATAAATTAACAAGAGAATTTTAACTGATTTATTAGTACTTAAATTAGTTTATCAGTATAAGAATAAGTGAAAGAAGAAAATGTCAACCAAAGAGTAAAATTAAAAAAGGGCCTGTTTGAACTTTTTTTTTTCTTTTTCTTTATTTTTCTTCTTGTCTTTCTTTCTGTTTTCCTTTTTTAGTGTGTGTGTCCGTGTCTAGTGATCGTTTAGAATAAATCAAATTATAAAACTATGTAATTTCTTAGATGTAAGAGGCAAACTTTAAACTCATTTTTAGACACTTGAATTTCGTTTAATTTACGATTATTTTATAGCATTACGTTTAATGAAATCTAATTTCTATTCCTATACTTTGAATAAGCTATACTTCAACTCAAAATATAAGAAAGGGATGGCCTTTTCGGAAAATGTTTTACCTTCATTTTACCAAAAATTTAACCTAATGATTAATTGATGATTTTGAATGTTCAGATCATATAGAATTGTGTAGATATAATACTTTTCTTTCTATGCTGGAAAACTGTAAAAAGTAGTAAAAAATTCACATGAAGGAAACTATTACTAAGCTTTGATTTTAGTAAGGAACTAACAGAATAATTAACCAAAAATCGAGGCAGGAAATTAAGTCATGAAAATATGTTTTAACAATATTATAAAAAGCAACGAAATATAATCCCAAATCTTCGATAGAAAATGTGTGGAACAATTTTGAGACTTCAAAAATATTTTTTGCCTAAAATTATAAAAGCCTAAACTTTACCTTTTCGTAGTGAACGAAAAAATAAATTGCAAAACTTAAATTTAACAGAATTTACGCAATAATTTAGTTTGTTTCGCAAGACAAAATCATAATTGAAAGATTGGTCTATATTTCACAAAACAATTCATGTTATCTGCATAATATATAAATTAATAGGAACACAAAATATGTCGTCTTTCAACTCCAAATAGAAAAAAAATAATAATAAAGATAGAAATAAATGTAAAAAAAAAAGTTAACTGATCTATTTCAATTTTATAAACGTTAATTATGAAATAAAAAGTTTTCAGATTTCTTTTGTACGTTACTGCCTTCTGTTGACTCTTGTGCGAGTTTTTGTTATGTACATAATGAATAAATTAACTGAAACGCAAACTGTGTCCTCTTTTAGTTCCTAAAAAGAAAAAGAGGAAAAGAAAAATGAAAAGAAACGGTCATTAAGGAATCTACTTCTAATTTCCTAAACCATTAGCTTGAAACCACAGGTTTCTAGCTTTAATATTTCTCTTGTACGTTACTGCAATCTATTAAAGTTTGGCTGATTTCTCTTGCACGTTACTGCATTCTGTTGATTCTTGTACGACAGTTTTTGTTATGTACATAATGAATAAATAAATAAAAACGCGAAATATGTTTTCCGTTTATTCCCAGAAAGAGAGAGAGAGAAAGGAAAAGAAAACGATTATAAATGTACCTACTTCTAATTTTCTAATCGTTAGCTTTGAAACTACACGTTTTGAGCTTAAAGATTTCGCTTGTACAGCGATCTATTTAATTTTGTCTGATTTCTCTTTCACGTAACTTCATTCTAACAGATGCTTGTGCTACTATTTTTTTCAATGTGCATAGTGAATAAATTAATAAAAACGCAAAATATGCCCTGCTTTAATTTTTAAAAAGAAAAAGAGAGAAAGGGAAATGAAATCGATCATCAACGTATCTACTTCTAATTTTCTAAATCATTATCTTCGAAACAAGATTTATGATTCCTCGTGTACGTTACTGTGATCTACTGAAGCTTGTCTGATTTCTCTAATATACGTTATTCAATTCTACAGATGCTTGTGTGATTGTTTTGTAATGTGCACAATAGATCAGTACAATCGCGAAATTTGTCCTTTTTTTTAATTCCAAAAAGGAAAAGCACAGAAAGCTAATACCAACTAATCTATTTTGAAGTTTTTAAACACTAGCTTTAAGGTTACAAGTTCTTAGTTTTAGGATTTTCCTTGTGGAGCATTCCTCGAAAAAGTCGAAACCTTTGACCCGCACGTGATGGTTCATACTGAAATGTAATCATTTTGAAGGGTATAATGACGCAATATTTTTTGCTCAAGAAATCACATATAAGTTTTTAATTTATTTAAGTAGAAAAAAAAAATTGCTCATCAATATTTTGAAGTATTTTTAATGAAATATATGAAGCGTCACGTGCGGCACAAAATGAAAGTTTTCCGTGGAATGGCCCTTGTACGTTACTGTTGCTGCAGTCTATGATGCTTGTGCCGTGGCGCTCTAGTGCGTGATTACTGCCGGTCACACGTATCATTTTACGGCGTTAGATGACTTCCTGCTTGCCTCTTTCGACTGCTGGGTTTTTAACAAAGTGAAATAAAGCTGTGTAAAACATTTTTTCTTTCAAAACCTACAAAAGTGGATTAACATTTTTGTTTGCTGCTTTATTACATGAATGTTAAATTCTTAAACAGTTGGTTGAATTTAGTTTTCTGAAATACTGCAAATGGACTGATTTCGTTTAAAATTTTTTTAATAATATATTTCAAACCTTTAATTCAAAAATATTTCTTTAGATACTTAGACGCTATATGAATTGAATACTTTATTTTTATTCTGACAGAAAGAAAAAGAGAAAAAATGCAATTGGGAGAAAACAATAAAGTGTTTCAATTTTAACTTAGTACTTAGTGTTTCAATTTTCACTATGCACATACTTGACGCGTAGACTGCTGAACTAATATATAAATCGTATCACGTGAGCTTAGCAGATAGAATCAGCTACAAAAAGTAGCTGGCAGTTGCTTAATTTGCCGTTTTGTACAGACTCAAGTGCATATATGTAGTACAATAAGAGTACACAGGCCTAAGCAAATAATGTTTTTATTTTCTAAATTTATTTATGCTTTTTATTTTCGGAGAAATAATCTATTACTTGAATTCAAAATTTCCATTTTTGATGTAAGACCAGTGAAATGTTTGCAAAAATAGGACACATTATTTCGAGAAAAGAATTTTTAAAGTGAGACTTAAGTATTATAACTGAATCAAGGGTGAAAAGTCATAGATGTCTGCTTTAATTTATGTTTAACAATTCCAATTAAGGTTCTTAATATATTTTTAATGAAATATTTAAACTATATAGATTAATAAAATACAATTTTTTTAGTTCAAAAAGAAATATATAGCCTTAATGCTCCAAAAAAGAACACATGAAAATCTATTTCGAAAAAAGTAATTAATATGCATTAAAAGTAATTACTTGCGCATACTGTGATACATCTAAAGCATTAAGAACTACATAAAATACACAGTTTTCAATCTTGAAAGAGTTATTGAAATGAATTCTTATAAAATATTCTGATTTCCAAAAGTATAGAGTCCTTTATTTAACATTTTTGAAACAAACCGCTTAGCAAAATTAATACATTAGCAATCTTTTATGATAATAAAATGAAATATTAAAAAACCTTAATTATTACATTAAAAGTTTTATTCCACTTTGTATTTACTGAGTGTAATTTAAAAGAGGTAGTTAACGTTTTATGTTATATCGTTCATTTGATATTTTGTAAATTTACTAAACACATTTAACTTATTATTTAGCAAAATATAGTTCAGATAAAGGCACAAGTCTTTAAAATGTATTTTCTAGAAATATGTAGTAGCTTTCATTCTTTAAATAAAAGTACAATTAAAATCTATGTTCAAAACTTTTCTTTGAGTGTAATTTTTCACATTTCTTGACGTTTCTAAAGAACTACAACAACAAAATTGCAACATTTTTTCTGTTTTTTCCGCTAATAATCACAAAAATATTTTCTATAAATGGAAATGAGCTACAATTATTCGAGATTTACAATTTAAATGTTGTCATTTTGCTAAAATGTAACGAATTTACAAATTAAGCAATGAATAATTAAAAACTCTCGCTCTTTTTAAAAACGCTAACATTAATAGTCGATGTCGAGCGCAACTATCAATATTGAAATTAAATTACTAAGTATTGTATTTATTTTGCAACAAGACGCGTTGATCAAAAATTCTGTCAATTATTTAACATTTTCCAACATTCACTCTTTCATATTGATTACAATAACATGTATTCCTGTACTAAAAGGTAAAATAGGAAATATGGTTAGCTAAACTACTTCAATACTTAAGAATTAAACATACCGAGTTTACTTTTATTGAATTATTACTGTTCCAGCAGTAAAAAAATGTGTAGACATTGATGAAACGTCATTAAGGACGTGTTTATTCTTCTCAGAAATTTAATTTTAGGCTGATAATATCTTTATTTTACTGTGAAGAAATTGTCATCATGAAAAATGCCCTTTTGAGTAAAATGAGCCGAATAATTATATAAATGTTCTATATTTCATAAATAAATCTTTATGAGAACAAGAATCACATTAAAAACCAAGACGAGAAAAAAAAAAGTTTTTTTTTCTCTTGATAATCAGTTAAAAATTACTTCCTAAACCATTCTGTTTATTGGCGCATAAAAATTCATTCCAAAACCATTCTGTTTATTTCAGTTTCCACCGAAACAGCCCAAATTAGCTATTCGACTAACTTTTACTTTTTCGAAACTGAACTGGAATTAAAAATGGCATATTTCACTGAACCTAGAAACCAACTACCAGCGGAAGTAACTTTGCGTGGATGAAAAACTCCCCTGGTGTGGTTCTTAGTCCTAAAACCCTTGGTTTATGTCAATAGATTCACTTTTTTCCCAGGATCTTCCGACTTAACTCTTTGGAGCTGATCTCTGGGCCACCATCGTGGAAAGCTTTTACCGTAAGTGATGCTTTTGTCTAAAAGGATTATGGTGTTTTGTCCCATGATATTACCTGGGAACGGGGCGTGATCCTCTACGATCCTCCCACCACTGTTCGTTATTTCCAGCATTTTGGATCTTTCCACAAAAGACTCAGGCCCAAATAACTAGTTTCGCAGGTGGCCGGCCAATAACTTACTTCGCAGGGGTCCCCGGTTGCTGTGTGTCTTTATGTGTTGAAAAATGTTCAACTATTTTGTCGGACTGCGAAAGCCTCTAATTTCTAAGCTGTTGGACAATGAAATGCTGTTTAAAACCAAAATTTACAAATTGCTTTTGTCCAGTTGGAAATAAAGTGAATAAGTGAAGGTACCGTATCTACTCAGGTAGACTCGTATGTAAGAACTTGATGCCGCATTGCCGCATAAGGGTGAAAATTTTCAGTCTTTTGGCGGATTTCCGTCTTTTTAAAAAGTATCGAAATTTATTGAGACGGAGTAAGAAAAAAAATAATAAAAAATCAATGAATGAGTTAAATTTGTAAAGTTGAGATAATTGATTTATTATTAATATTACAATTATTATTTTTGCTACTGTTATTTTTATAAATTTATCTGTATTTTGTGCTCATATTTCAGAGAAAGCTACTACTCATTACCAAAAAAATATATTTTTCTTAAATATAGTGAAATTAAAAAAATAAATCCTTTTAATTCTTTACTGTGTTTGACAATATCCTCTATTTTTAACCCCCGACACACAAAGGAAGGGGGTTATAAGTTTGACGTGTCTGTGTATGTGTGTATATGTGTATCTGTCTGTGGCACTCTAGCGCTTAAACGTATGGACTGATTTTGAAAAAACTTTTTTTGTTCGAAAATGAGTTGATGTAACAACATTTAAGTAGTTCATTAATTAGCATTTCATTTATTATATTGTTATTAATTATAGTAATAATTACATTAAATTTATTAATATAATTATATTAAATAGTTGTTAGTACTTTAATTGTATTAATATATGTTATTAGTATAATTATTATAAAAGAATAGGAACAACTATAATTGAGATTGAAAATGCGTTTTGCTGTTAAAAAAGGGAGAGAGAGATTTTACATATAACTTGGTTTCCCAGTGAAATAAATCGCTCACTTACTGAAATATTGTGATACTAAAAAGTAACTTCCTGAGCATTCTATAGAAATTGACTTAAGACATACTTCTTTTAAGTACATTGTGTTTTCAGTTCCGTTAAAAAGCAATTAATTTATCCTTCAAAACTGAAACCTTCAAACGTTTCCCATTTTTGATCGTTCCAATAATTTGCTGTTTTGTAAATACACGATTCCAATAAAAGCTCAAATGCTGCATTTTAATGATTACATCACTGGAACAAGACTTTATTTGGAATAGAAAACGACTGATGATCAAACAATATTTTTTTCCCTCGATAATGGATCGCTAACCTTTCTCTGTATAGGATATTACGGAAGAAACTCTATAAACACTTTTTTTTGTTTGTTTTGGTATTTTTCATTTGTAATGCTTTCAGTTGCATACCTTTAAATCACATAGCGTCGAAATACATTTTAGAAATAATTCTGAAGCATCTTTTATTGTCAGTAGGTTTTTAAATTCCGTGAAATTGACTTTTAAACTGTTACTCGAGCTTAATTAAGTTTTCCGTCATTTACAATGTTTAATTAAGTTATTCGGATAGCATTCAAAAACGGTGTGGAAGTATCTTCTATTGTCCGTCTATTTTTAGTTTCACAAAATAGTCTTTTAAACTCGTCACTATCGAGTTTAATTAAGTTTTTCGTCATTTACAGTGTTTGATTAAGTTTTACGTTTAATTTTCAAACGCAATGAGAAAGCATCTTCTATTGTCCACCGATTTTAAGTCCCAAAAAGTAGATTTCTGAACCATCTCTCATGTTTAATTAAGCATTCCGCCATTTACGATTTTCAATGAAGTATATTTATAGTATATATTAAGTATATATTAAGAAACATTGAGGAAACATTTTTTCCTCTTTTACGACGATTGTTTCCAAAATAAGACTTCTAAGCTCTCTCCTATGCTCAGTTAAGTAGTTACGTTTTCTATCGTTTATAAAATGTTGTTCATTTACTAATTCATGCTTAATGTTATGATGTTTCAAAATTTTTAACACACACTTTAGGGTAGAATATATTGATACGTCTGTAATTTATTTTCGTTTACATTCTATGTGAAACGTACTTTTGTTAAATCCCTTGATTGAAAAAAAAATGAATTGAATTAACCAAATTGAATGTAAAGCTTTATAAATATATTGAATTGAAAAGATTAATCATTTTGTTTTATAATGATTGATTTTTTATTAAAATGAAATTATCATTTTTAGAATGAGGATACTGTTTTTTTTTTTTTTTTTTCTATCCTTTTATGACTTAAGTCACCTGGTCTATCAAAGGATTTTTTCAGATTTTGAGCAAAAAGTTTGAGTTTTTCTTCTTTCTTCATTCAAAATTTAGAATTTGGTTCTAACAATTTATATATTTTTATACCTCAGGACCAGAACAACTCAAGTCCAAAATGGCAATTTTCAGGTTTTATTAGTACACTAGAGGGCTTCGCTCGCCAATCCCCAGGGAGGTTTATTGCCGATAAATAAAGCTTCCAACTCCATAGGTAGTCCTTTTGTCTTCTTTTCCAATTGCGTAACTAGATCCGACACAAAATATTTTAAAGTATTTGATTGTTTCTACTGTATCTTACAGCATTGCTACACTGTTAAAAATTCAGGAAGATTTTCTGGTAATTGTTACTGTAAAATGGCGGACTTACATTACATGATTTTTACGGTAATTTATACTGGAGAAATAAGCGATCCCAGTTCCAATTGGTTGCTGTGACCTACCAAGGAAACAGTATAATTTTACAGTAACATTTGATTTTTACGGTAATAAATACTGGCAACATGGATGCCAGTAACAATTACCGTAAATTTTCCGGAAAATTTTTAACAGTGTAGGTGTTCGTGTGGCATGAAGTCTTGGCACATTATGCTTTATGCATTTTTCAATGCTCGTTTTTTTTATATTTTTTAGCAAATGTATTTTCTTTTTACTTAATTTATTTTTTTAAAACTAGACTTCTTTTGAGTAGACAGCTCAGTGAAATGAACACAATTGAATGAACAGCTCGTAATTTAAAAACAATAATGACAAAGTTTTAAAAATATTTCTTAGAAGAAATGTCAATGGTAGTAACTCTCATCTATACATTTGCTAACACAGAATGAGGAAAAAAGGCAGTCCTTTTCCTCGGGTTGAGATGTCCCTATGATAGTGCATTTTTTTTTTTTTCACCTTCCCAAAAAACCTGAAGCAAAACAGTAAAAATTCCCCTAATTTGAAAAATAGCTACAGATATCAAAAAATGTTTTATTACTGTTATTATGCTTTAAATTCTGCAGCTTTTTAGTTATGAAGTTTTGAAAATGAAAATGCAGTTAGGGCCATTCCACGAGAAAGCCGACATTTTGCCCCGCACGTGACAGCTCATATATTTTATTAAAAATAATATATAATTTTAAGAGGAAATTAACACACATTGTTTGCTTATGAATTCCCACATACCTTTGTGATTTCTTAAGCAACAAAATTTTGTCCACTACCATTCTAAATGTTTAACACCCGATTCGAAAAGGAAGGGGGTTATAAATTTGACATGTCTATGTATCTGTGTATCTGTCTGTGGCTCTCTAGCGCCTAACTGGATGGACCGCTTTTGGAAAAAAAAATTTTTGTTCGAAAGAAGAGTTGATCGAGAGTGTTCTTAGCTAGGTTGCGTCTTTGGATGACATTAATTAACGAAGATATTAATTAAAAACCTCTAAGGTTTTTCGAGATTTTTGAAGTGAAAACACATTTAAAAATTTAATTCTAAAATAAAGATTAATTTTTTCTGCGTCTGATAGAATGCGCATAGAACTTCCATGTTATATAGAATTCAAATTATAACGTTTTTTTAAGGCAGATTTTAAACATGGCTAAGCCTTTATTCACGCGATTGATAACCGGATTCATTGTTGGCCGACAAGGAAATTAAACGCAGTGATTGAAATTTTTTACCTGCTGCTAGTTTCTGCTTGTCAACAAATAAAATACTTGTTAATGAAATATATGAGGTGTCACGTGCGAAACAAAATGTCCACGTTCAATCACTAGTTGGATGGCGCGAAAAAAAAATTAATCTATCTTATAATGTAGCATTACATTTTGGTGTACAACACATACCTCATGCAATGACTGATCATTTAGATCAACTATATGCAAAGCAAAAGTTCCTGCGAAAGCCTCGCATAATGCTAGGCTAGATTCTTTTCATTGATTGATTTGTCTCGAATCTCATTTAATATCTCGAATCGGATTCGCAGCAACGAAACTTTACCGCCTGCAGTTATTTAAAGAAATTACTCATTACAACGTAATACATGAACGGCAATTTATCAAAACATCAAACTTGCTTGCTTCGGCACACACATTGCATGAAGGATCTCAAAACGGGGAACATTCTTGGGCTAGCGTCGCTATCTATATTTTATTAGCAGACACGCCTTCTTTGGAGGGGTGTTCGAACTGCTCACGACATTCTATTCGTTTCTGTGGTGATGTGTTACCGAGAGGTCGAATAATTACCCCGCAATGATTAATTATAGGTTTAGTGGAGCTGTCAGCAAGTTAGGCTTAGCGGATATCTTCTTTGTGGGCATAAGGTCGCCCCATTTCTTAATGAATGCGCGTAAGGCCCACTAATCATTGGCTTTTAGGGAGCATTACGTATAAGTTAAATACATAGCACTCGACTAATCGGCACTTTTACATTAATCTAGTCTTTAGCAGCTATTCTCCATACACTATAAGGGCGGTAAACAATTTTTGACCTTTTTTTTTAAATTTTTACTGCCGAAAAATGTACATTTTACCATACCCATACCGTTGATTAATAAGGCACGTTTACAGCGTGATTAGGAAACTACTGAAATGATCTATCGAGAACGCAAGTTTTCAAGCAAAAATTATGCTTTATCCATTTGGCGGACCAACTGTTTAGTATGGTATTTATCAGTGAGGCAGCGAGGGGGGAGTGAAAATACCCCTCAGAGCCATTGGTTTTAACAAAAATAAATTATAATACAGAAGTTTATGCATGTGAAAGGGCTGTTTTGATCAAAAAACCCTTTCGAAAGGTATTTTTTATCAAAAAAACCCTTCCTAAGTTTTATTCATCAAAAAATCCTCTACATGTGTTTTTCATCAAAAAAAAAAAAAAAAAAACTAGCTTTTTTTGGCTGCGCTAGTGGTGTTTATTAAATGCACTCTTGGGGGAGCCTGTAACCCTTAATGAAATTGTACAGGCCGTCATCAAGACTCACGGCTATATCTAATACGACTTTCATAGACACGACAAAAATAAATAAATAAATAAATAAATGCACACCAAGGTGGGCTGAAACAAAAACCTATTCTTGGTCTTTGATTGATGGTAGAGCTGAAAAGATGAAAATGGTAGAACAAAATGTGCATAACAATTTGAGATTTCTAGGATAATTCCTTGATCCGTCATTGCTGCGTCGAAATTTCTGCCAAATAGTGTTTTTATGATTTTCTTTAATAATGATTAAGCAAAACTTGTAAAATAGGATATACCGATGCGAAAGCAAGTTATAATAGTTTTACATAGCAGGGTTGTTTCCTTCAGTCAAAAGTGCTATTTTTAGTCATTGAAATTGATAGAATAAGCAAAAAGAATTTAAAATTACACGGGCCCAGAAAATACTTTCATTTTTCCCACAGTTATTTTTAATTAATTTTTTAAAATGTCCAATTTTTCAAACAAGGCGTGGCCTTTATGACGTCACAACTGATGCACTTTTGCACATCTTTCTACCGTGTTTCCACGTTATGATAATCAAGAAGCGAATTTAATATTGCGCTCTACGCTTGCTATCAACCATATCGTTGCCAGTAAACGTGAGTAAAGACGTGAATTAAATATTGTGGTCTGTGAATGGCAACACTGAATGTCATTTCATCGTTTGTGATGTCATCGGCAGAAGCGTAAACAATGAAAGCGCCCCGATTAAAGTAATTTTTTTAAAAATATTAAACTTAGTCAAATTATTTTAAAAATGGTGAGATCCTATGTTTTTAAGTATGCTCTGTCAGAAAAAAATACTTTTAAAATTTTGGAAACGACACCATTGCTGTAGTTTACGCCATCAGTATGAGTATTAAAATTTCGTATCGTGCTTAAAATTGTATATGTTGTATTCATAATGCTGTGTTCATAAATTCTAACGATGTTACTTACTTTATGTACTCTTACATTGTGCTGCGTAATGCATTAGCGTACTACGTAAACTTATATTATTTTTAGTCCACGAAGTTGAACGTGATTTGCAAATAAACCTTAATCCAGCAGTTATATTCAATATATTTTTATGAGGTTATTAATGCAACTCCTTTAAAAAATAGATCAATAGAAAATCACGATCGAGTCGTAGCTACAGTCGTTTGTTCAAATATGTGATTGAAGTATATAGCTCTTAAATATGTTTTAAGGAAGATATTACGTTTCATATTCAGACTAATTTAGATTTTTGTTTTTCAAAGTTGAATAGATAAATTTGTTATTGGACGGTATAGAGAATGTATGAATGCAGTAAGAACATATAAAGTGATGTGAGAATGCGTATAATTTAAATTATGCATTTTTGTTGCTTGTGTTTTAGTGCATGTTTGCTTGCATATTTAAATTATTTTTAGTGCATGTATCCCGGGTTCTACATATACGGTTAGGTTGAATCTTAATTTGAAATGATTTTCCATTTCCACATCTTCTGAACCGTTTCCACTCATAAAGGTTTTTATAAATAGAATCGAAAATGCTAGTGAAACGAGGAGTAGTTCAATCAAAATTGCTTCAACATTTTGAAAAGCTTTAAAAAAATTTAGTTATGGAATTAATCTAACGAAATCTCTCATAATCAAACTGCACATTCTCGAGTTTCATCTCTTCAAAATGTATCGTTATCGCATGATCGTACAGATAATTTGTGTGATCCAGGAAAAAAGTAATTGCATTATCATGCATTTTTAAGAAACATCTGCATTAATGATCATGCAACTGTTCGCGACAATTGCGAAGTAATCCATGATGCTTTTAAGAAAATTTCTATAATAAAATTGTATGTTTCTTACTAATTGAGATGCAAGAAATTAATGATTAAATTTATGTTGTTTACACTATGCAGTATTGCTTCAATTACAATTTTTACAATAGATCCTTTAGTCTGCAGAAACGAAATATTGTTCCCCTTTCATCAGAAGATTCGTTTTTTTTTTTTTTTTTAATTTTGTCTTTGTCCTTGTTTCCATGTCGTTTTTTTTTTCTGTCCTTTTGGTTTGTTATTCAAAATTTTAGACTTCGTTTATGTGCTTATTGCGGCATTTTTTTTCTCAAATTCGGGAGTTTTTTTGTCTTTTGTTCCTTAAAGAATTTCTGCTCTTTGGCACCTTCTTCGAATTTAAACTATCGTTTGGAGCAATTCTTGAACCAAAAAACTCAATCTAACCAGAAACGGAACTATTGCTGCAATCAATTCATGTATGATTCTACCTCCGTCAATTCCAAATGGCATTAATTTGAACCGCACCTGCGATTACGACCGAATGATTGCACTCTGCACGACACAATTACGACCCCCGATTATTCGAAAGCGGTAAAATTCATGCAAGCCCTTGATGAGTCCGGGTAATCAAGTTGGAACCTGGCACAAGTTGGGGAACTTTGAAGAGCAATGCATAGTAATGGACCCTGCCATCTGTTGCATGTATCAATATGGCTGCTGCATCATCCCCTCATGAAATATCCGGGCTCTGTTTGTTTCACGACAGATGCCCGGCCCACCCTCAACAACACCTGTTGACAAGCTCTTGGTCCCGGGCATTATTAAGGCACCATTAAATGGATAAACAGGTTGAATGCAAGTCGTGACTAACTAATATGGACGCGCGCGCTACAGTTATTCCAGTTGCTGTTCTCCCCCCCCCCCCCCCATCTTTTTTTGTTATTTTAATGGCAGACCCACGTGCGTGCGTTCCCGAATGAGTAGTTTCTGCGAAATCGTTCTCCAACAACGGTGTCAACGACATGAAAAAGCAAAAGCTTTTTTTCAATAATCATAATATTATTGGTAATTTTATGCGTGGTTTTTGCACAAAAGCCGAGATTTCAGGTTTTCAGTCTTAGTAACTTCTACTCTGTACTTTTTCATAATAGCGTGATATAGCATGATATCAATATTAATTTAAACATAAGTTTTACTTAAGAGAAAATTTGGGAATAAAATTCTCTTTGTTATCTTAGTAGAACTTCAAAAAAAAAAAAAAAAGAAAGGATCAAAGGTATTCTTCCTTGCAAAGCCTTTATCTCACCAAGAGACAGGGTTTGATTTGCACAGAAGCTCAGCTCTTGCTCTTCTTTTCAGTTTCGTGCAAATTTTAAAATTTTAGGCTACTTAGTGTAAAAATAAGTTGTGTGGACTATATAGAGCTCTAGCACTTCCTTCGTCAGAAATGAAGCCCCTGACAAAGCTTGTTCGTTTAAACATTCAAATAGGGAATTATAGCTCATTATTATTATATGATAAAATACTAATTTAGAAATCAAACAGAGATATAGACTCATTAAATCGTTAAAAATTATTAATTAAAAATTATTCTTTTCGAACAAAGTTCAAGTTAATTAGTTTTTACTCTTTCAAAAATAAAAATCTTCTCGATTAATTGACGTAAATTTTAACAACGAGGAAGTTTTTCTCCTTAACTGTACCTTGTTTCTCTGTTTAAATCTTCAATTATTAGGTTGCTTTACTAATTATCAGTCCTTGGTTTGAATGCAAAACCATTGTTTACAGAATTTTATATTTATGATAGTAAATTTTAGTGATAAAACTCATGATATCTTTTATTGTTAAAAGGATGTTTTGCTGCATATGCCAAAAATACTCGTATACATACGTATGCAATTTTTTACGCGCCAATTAAAATTTACAGGAATAAAGAATTTCATTTTCTCACATTATAGTACAACATCTAAAATATATAGCTTTCAAAACTATTTATCTGTTGATGTGGTAAAATATTTCCATATCCAAGGGAAAATGTTTTCTAAAATATTATTTTTAAAAGATTTCTCTAACGTAGAGTTTTCTAGTTTGACTTCAAAGCCAGTAGTTCATTTCACTTGGTGCACATATTGGTTTAGCGCTTCCAATATAACACTCGAAATAATTGCATTTCGTGTATCTCATCAGCTTTATTTTTTAATTATTTATTTTACTCACCGTCTCCTATGTTTTTCCAGAATAAACTGAAATTAATTCTTCCCCAATTCTCCTTAGGTCCTCAGGGTGCAAGTTTCATCCTCCATCAGTTCCGGAAGCCCAAGAGAATTCGAACGGCCTTCTCTCCGTCTCAACTCCTCACCTTGGAACACGCATTCGAAAAGAACCACTACGTTGTCGGCACGGAAAGGAAGCAGCTTGCACAAAGTCTCAACCTCACAGAAACTCAGGTATGCTCATCAGTATACTCGAATGCCATTATGTGATGTGATTGCATAAAAAAAATATTGATAAAGCAGTAAGTTATCGACCCTTAAGCCATGGCTAAGGCTGAACTACATGCAATATAACATCAACCCGATTATGTTAATGAGAGACAGTTTCGTCCTTGTTATGGACTTATCAGTCCAACAATAACCGAGCTGGAGGCAGATGCCATTTCATTGAAGTTGAGATTGCCAAAAACCTGGTAGCTAAAGTAAATGTAACACAGTAGCTAGAATCCGCAGCAATGGTACGGTTCAAATCGCCAATTTAAAGCAAAGCTTAGATTGACGAGTTGAGCCGTAATATTGCTGTGCGAACTCTTACTGGTGTACTGAATTTACTTTAACTACCATTTTGGTACTCTCAGCTTCAATGAGATATCCGCCTCCAACTCGGTTACTGTTTATTCCAGACTAATGAGTCCATGACGAAAACGAAACTGCAGTCTCTGGGTGTCATAACCGGTCTGTCAGTATATTGCATATTATTGATAAAGCATTCAGACGGAATAATTTCAGTTATAAAACTTCTTCCGTTCGTGAATTTTGAAGCAATTATCATGTGATGGCACCCTTAAAAATTGCTGTAAATGCTACAGGTAGTAGCGATGTACTTAAATGCTGTTTTTGAAAAAGTACAGTTCAATTCGAAAATAAAAGTCATTTCTCTTTCCAATGAAATACACTACATTTCGTGATTTTCCGTAAAATGCGTTTCTACAAAAAAGTTAAAAGTAAGTTAAACAATAGTTTATGTAGTTAACCAGAATAATATCATCGAATGGTTACAATAAAATTTAGGGCTTAATATTCAGGATTTTCAACCGATTAGAAATTACATCAATCCGTTTGTTTAATTACACATAGCGTGTACAGGAGCTGTAAATTGCCATTTTCAAAAAAAAAAAAAAAAAAAAATCTTAAAGAATTTCAAGCATATTACTCAAGAAGAAGAGACGGTAGATCAATAAAATAAAATAGCACTGAGTTAGTACGAATGAAAGGCTAACTATTAGTTTAGAAATTCTGTACATCAGAGCCAGACTGACGTAAGGCACATAATAACTACTTTACATGAGGGAGGGAAATCGTTTGTCTTTCCCCTACAAAGGATGGGACGCGCGTTCTTTTAACATCGATGTGGAATAAGATTCTACATACAATGCACCAATTAACGAAAAGTTGCAATTTTTTACCTTACGCAAGTCTTATTCTGAGGTAAAGATTTTTCAAACTATTATATTTCAAACTGCGAAAATCTATTAATTGCTTTTAGCAAAATTTAGCTGATTTTTCATTTTTTTAAGAATTGTAATCAGCCCAATGGCATGCAACTGTGAATATTATTGATTTCATAGCTAATTTTCTCATTTTCAAATTTAAATATACAATTTTTCAAACGTAAGAAAACTATTATAGATTTTTTTCACGCAATAGCAGTTTTCAAATGAAATAAAAGTTAATTAAATTGTTATTGCTGCGTTTTAACCTCAATTCCATATCAAAACAGCGCACGCGGTTAACTGATGACATTAGTCTTCAACACGGAAAACCTCTCCTAACTCTAACATAAATCACGACATGGACAAATTAAGACATTTAAAGTCTCTTCATTTCGTTCTAGCCAATTAAGTGGAGAACGACATTGAAGCGAGATTTAACTGTAGCCGCGACTATTAACTAGTTCACTATAGCTGATAACGAAACTATAGCTTTTAAGATTCGGTCTCTTAAAAAAAAATGTAAAAATCTTTCCGAGATACTGCAATGGTCGCCGTGGGAACACTTATTTTTTCATCACCAACTTCAAAAGATATCATTTGATTGTTAATGATTATGAGAAAAATTAGTGCATACTATTCATGTCTTTCACGTATATGCTATATTCTTTCTTCCTATCAACAGATAATTTTACAAAAAATTGGGCTGTATCTCTTCGAAATGAAAGCGAAATACCTTTCTTAGCTGCAATCAGAATTGTTCTGGAAAAAGTTTTTATATAAATCCATAAAAGAAAAAAACTGCTTGAGTAAGTGACCTCAGTGTAAAAATGGCGATATGTATGAGGTACATTTTTAATATTTATTGATAACCTATATAAAAGTATTTAGTTTAGATTATTTTTTTCTTAAGATAAGGTAACTTTTATAAATACAACATATACGTCAATACGTAATTTTTCAAAAAGAAAGGCAAGTTGTATATTAAGCCGAGTCAGATTCTATTTAGTAGCCGTAAGAAAACTCTACATTAAACTGAAATAAATAGCCAAGTTTCTATTTTTCACTAGTTCATTTCATTTCTGCACTTGATTCAAGATAGCTTTATTTAAAAGTCTGTAATCACGATTTGAGCTATTTACTTAATATTTCTTAAGTAGCCATCTTTTTCTTTGTCATTTTATTTAATAATCCACACCAAGTATTTTACTGTTACTACAGTTTAGCTTTTTCTTTTACATTTATAAAACAAAACTACAGTTTAGTTTTTTTTCTTTTCCCTTTATGAAGCAAATTACAGATTAGTTTTTTCTTTTACCTTCTAAAACAAAACTACAGTTTAGATTTTTTACCTCCATAAAACAAAACTACAGTTTTTGGCTATGCGTGAGTGTAATAACCTCATACGATAAGACAGTTAAAACTTGATTTTTTTTAAAATCTAAAACTCAAAATCTTTCCTTCAAAATAAAAAGAAAAGCATAGTAGGATAACTTCTGCGGCTTCAGAAATGAGGCGATGTAATGTACTCATTTTTATTTTAAAAGGTGTAATTTATGTTTGCATTTAGCAGTCGTGAGTATTCACAGAGTATGAGATCCTGTTACACTAAACGTACATCAAATCGGAGTTAATTTTCAGAATTTCTTTTCTGTCTGCTGAAACATGATAGTCGCATACCAAGAAAGTCTAGATCGAGCTAGCTGATAAGCCACAAATGGGAATTGTCGTCTGCGAAAAGACTGTTTCCAAATGTACAAAAATAAAAACTTCTCAAATTTACGATCCACTATGGGAACTTTTAATCGAAAAGAATAAATTTGATGCATAGATTAAACTTCCTCATATGCAGCTTTGATTTCAAAGATAACATTTTGTTCCAACCTTAAATGTCCTTGTTATGTACATAGCGCGTTAAAATCTGGCTTAAGTTCCATTTATCAAAGGTTTTATTATTCGACGAGAGGCAATTATGCGACTAGATTTGTATTGTCGTCGTAATCTCTCGTGATTTGTTGCCGAAATTTAAGGTGTTGAAAAATTTGGAGATATCTTAATCGCATATCTTTTGTCCATAGAAAACTCACTTATGAAATTTCTTTATCTGATTAAGTTTTTACTAGGTAGCAAAAACAACTTCTATTTTTGCACGCTGCACCGTATCGCGTTGAAAATCTTCCGGTTGGTTACTGAAACTTAATAGCCCTTCTGCACGAATTTTATAGAAATGATAAACATAACTCACTACGATTAAATCGTTATTTTCATCTTTTACTACCATAAACTATAAGCGTTTATAAGTCGTAAAAACCTATCGTAACAACGTGTAAAATTTTAACAAATGCGCACATTTAAGGAATTCCTTTCTACAGTTGCGTGGATAGAAAAACAGCAAGTACTTTTTAGACATCGTTGTTTGAAAAGAATAGTGATACAACTCAAAAAATACCGAAAATGAGATTTTTAATTGATAATGCTTTTCAAAAATTTATTTTTTTACAAGTATAAACAAATCATTATTTTTTAATATTATTTAAATAATACATGTATTTTTCGTAGCAGTAATGTTATTCAAAAAACTTTAAGTAATGTGGGGTCCCTTAGGAAAATGTGGCCCCAGGCCCAGGCGGCCTGTGCGGTAATCAGGCCTTGTGTTGGATTTCTTTTGTTAGTTTCCTTCAACTGCGATAATGACGGAAGTTCTACTGGCATTTTCTGCCCTCGTTATTGGTTGTACCTCATTTGACTAATATGGCGGAAAGATGACTGATTGGCAGTCATTTATTTCATCATTTAAAATTACTCGATTACTATTACCACAAAAGACGAATATTCAGCAGACAATTCTTCGCTGTTGTGGTGTTCTCATAGCAACAGTGAGTTTCTGTACACATTTTGGTACCGATAGGAAGTCATCATTAGATTGGAAGCAACTATATTTTAATTTAGGACACTAGAACACTCACTTTAAACGAGCTTTCATGGAGGGATTTCGACCATCTTAATCATCCTTTTCAACGTTAATATTTCGCGGGTTAACAAGTGGCCAAACTCGCGCATTTCCGATTAGCACCTATCACAGTGTGAGAAATGGGGCATTTCCTCTTCGACGCAGCGTGTAATCTTAATGAGTCAGTCGAATCAAACCACAAAGTTCATTTTTTTATCATTTTTCGGAGCGGCTCATTTATTGAGGCAATACAATTCTCCATCAACCAGTAGGGACTGGAATTATTTTACCTACAATCGTTTGGTCCAGTATAGCCTATTAAGGGTCGTGCTAAAAAGAAAGAAAGAAAAAGAAAAAACTAACAGAACCGACCGATTTTAGTGAAATTATTCAATGATCATAAAAAGGGGACTCCCTTAATTGAGAACCTGTGAAAACGATCTGAATAAAAAGTAGGTGAGGAATCACGCAAAAACGAAAGCCAAATTTCCAGACATTTTATATTTTTATCCATACAAAATAAAAGTTATAAATCACAGTAATAAGAAACTACTTTGGCATAAAGTGCACAGAAAATTCTTTTTAGGAAAGAGTTATGAAAAAAATTAAAACATTTCATATTCAATGATGATAAAAAGAGGACTCCCTTAATTGAGATCCTGTGAAAACGATCTGCATAAAACGTAGGTTAGGAAATAAACAAAAACGAAAGAAGTGCGCAGAAAATTCTTTTAAAGGGAAGAGTTATAAGTAAATTTTTTTTTTTCCAAAAACATTTCTTCTCATTTTAATAGTTATCATTATAGTGTTAATTTTTCTTTAAAAATTTTTCTTCATGTTGATTACTTCAAACACTAAGCAAACGGTCGTTCATCTGTTGTGGAAATGAAATATTTATCTTAAGATAACTGGAAATAAAAGAGAAATCTTTGAAGCTGAGCAAACTTTTTGAGATAGAACCTTTTCGAATTGCGATTGCGGTAGTGATAGGTAGGAACTAGTAAATAAGGTAGTAAATAAGAATTGTTTAATTACAATACTTATTTATTTGTAAAAATCGCGTTAGATATAATGTAAAAACAAAGTTATATTTAGGAATATTTTTCAGCATTAAACTAGCAATATTTGACTAATTTTCAAAGTGAAAACTACCGCACGTGGGAAAAATACTGAAAAAAATTTTAAAGAAAAAAAATTCACAAGGAACAAAAGGAATCTTTTGTGGGAGAAATTATCCATTTCACTCGGTAGTTGAACAAAAATCGAACCTTTTCTAAATAAGTTGCGTTTAATTCAAACTAAAATGTGATAAACAATTTGTAAACATTTTATTTAGATATCATGTAAAAACAAGGTGTATTGAAGAAATTTGCAAAATTAAATAAAAAAAGGGTAGCCGATTTTCTAAGAAACATGAGTATTTCTCTCCGGGAGGAAAACTACATAATATATTGGGCAAATACTACCAAAAGGGTAAATAAATTAAAGAAAACAAAATTCATAAAGATCAATAGGAGTATATATTTTAAGAAATGCTCCATTTTACCCTGTGATTGAGAATTTTGTTAGCTCTAAGTTTCTTTAAATTACAATTAAAACAATTGGTTAAAGATACATTAATTCGTTTTTTGCATAATTATATCAGCAATATTTGGTTGATTTCCCAAGAAAAAGAGTTTTTCTCCTCATAGGGAAAACTACTTAACATATAGGGAAAATACTGCCGAAAAATTAAAGAAATAAGACTCACAAAGAACAAAAGGAGCCCATCGTTTAAGTATTTCGCTATTTTACTATGTAATTGAGTGTTGTGTGAGTTCTAAGTTTCGTTTCACTACAATTAAAAAGTGCCGGACAAATTTCTGAAAAGCAAAGTTATATTGAAAATTTTCTTACAAAATCAAAGCAGTAGTATTTGGTCGATTTCCGAAGAAAATTATTCTTCCTCTTCGTAAGGAAAAACTACTTTAACATATCAGAAAAATACTACTAAAAAAAAAAAGGATAAAATCTCACAAAGAAAAAAAAATGAGCCCATTGTTTTAGAAATTCGGCATTTTACTTGGTAATTGAGCGTTGTGTTAGGTCTAAAATTCCCATAGAACGCTTCTCTCCGATAGGGAGAACAACTTTTTATTATTCTCTTTTCATTGAAAGGTGTTGCTTGTAGCATATGGTAAACGCGGACCAACTATGCCGTTTAAGTGGCACCTGATAACGGAACCTGATGACTTGTGATCAATTTCCGTTCATCCCGATGATAGGAAAATATGGGGGATAGAAGGAGGGAGGGCATGTGACCCGGGAGGAAAAGATCTCGTTTCGGATAAAACCAACTGTTTCGTATTTCAGAGGATGGAACACGGGCAGTGTAGTTGATTTGATCTGTTCCGGTGGGAGACGCGACGTTATTAAACAAAATGGGTGCTTCTGGACTTAACACTTGAAGCATTAAATGAAAAATTATCATATAAGCTTTGTGCTACAATATGATTAAAGTGAAAAAAACCTACGTAAATAAAGCACAAATTTTGAAGAAAATACAGCATATAGTATTTCAAGGCTACAATGGAGCCTCTTCATCAGTGCAAAAAGCTCACTAACACAACTTTAATATTAACTAAATTAATACTGCATATAATATTAGGAGGCCTCAATTAATATTTAAAATGTTAATGACAAGAACTTTATCATTTTACAGTAACAAAAATAATTTTTGACTTACAACAATCTATTACAATATGAGCATTAATGTTTTTTAATTGCCTGTATTACCAAATGCTTTAATCTTCGGCGGTATTTTTTTCCCTGACTGGGATAGACTACACAACACATGGTACTATATAATTAAAATAGTACCAGAAAGGTGGAGCGATAAGCAGATTAAATATTTCACAATTTTACTTTGCCCCGCTATTGCACTTTGACCCATGTTCTCCTACTTGAAGCTGCATGCTGTGTTCATGATAGAGAATTTTTAGATGAGACTAAAATGCTTTTATTTTCTTTTGAGGCTATTCAGCTTTGTTATTTCACCATAAGAAGTATTGTTAACTATATTAATTTTTAGAGATGCCATCTTTTGAAGAAATGTCTTAGCCTCTAAATTTAGCAGAGTTACATTGAAATAGACAAACCAGGAGCATGAAATTTTTACTTTTCCCCCTCATTCAGATAGACTCATCTTAATTGGACGTTTGCTAATTCCATATCAACCGTGGGCAGACTATATTGTAATTACCAAACCGTAGTTTAGACCTAACGTAAGGAAATCTTTCATTTTCTTACTTGAGAGACTCATATTCTTCAGATGTATGTTATTAGTTTGTTAAAACCGCGACATTTTTACTAACCTGCAATCTCTTGGGAGATAATTTGGGTGACAGTAATTATACTTAATGGAGCCACGCTGTGAATGTTAACGATGAATTATTTTCACAGACACTTGAAAAAATGATTCAACAATTAAATCTCGCTATATTGAGGAGAAAGATGGTCTTCTTTCCATTGAAGTTATTTTTGTAGCCGTCAAAACCATTTATGTCTTTTTATTGAAGATTCTTGTATCAGGAATAATAATTAGGCGAACACTGGGGATGCATTCAAAATGTTGGCTAAAACAAAATATGCAAAGTATTTGAAGAACATTGATTATAATTATTGTATCAAGCTGTCATAATATTGTAAATGCTTTTATCTCAATTGTACGTTGATGACGTCGTACAAATGTTGTGAAACTGAGAAATGACATTCGGAGACAGAGATATAAATCACCATTTCAATTATATTTTATTATTTTTTTATGTATGATTTAAATATCATTTGCTTTATACGTATGTACGTTATTTTTTGTAGTTATGTATCATCAAACTATCAAATTTAATTCGTTAACAGAAAATACAGCTTGAGGGCTAAAAGCTCAAAAAGAAAAAAAAAAAAATCAGAAAATAACGCTTGTACTGCCTTTTGAATTATACCTTGTAATTATCTTGCAAGAAATGCATCATAAAAAAATCGAAATGAGCTCGATAATAAAGGATATAGCACTAGGACTTAAAAGATTAAAAACAAAAAAAGAAAGAAAATAATGCTCACTGCTTTTTGAACTATACCTAATGATTATCTTGAACAAAATATATCATCATGCAGTAAACCCCTCCTAATGGACACCCCTCTTATGCGGACAATTTTTAATTCCTCGGTTCCAATGCAAATAGCATTATTAAACCCCTGTCCTGCAGATACCTCTCGACTGCGAACAAAAAAAATTTGTCCCGTTAATATCCGAATTAGAGGGATTTTACTGTTCATTCAAAATTCATTTGTAAAGGATCAAGAATCAGGACTTAAAGCTCAAAATATTGAGAACATGAATTTATTCTGCTTTTTGATCTAAGACTTGCTATTTATGTAACAATTTTATGAAATATCTATATATATAATTCTCTTACGTGCCGGCAAATGAAGGGGTGAATTTCTAAACCTCTGTTGGCAACACTTCGCCGATAAATCATGTAAACAAACTTCTACGTTGTTTTGAAATCTTGAATCACAGAATACTCAACGAACTTTTTTTTTTTTTGAGATGAGTTTGAGTCGGGCTGTGGCCCATTTCAACCTTAATCAGCAAAGAAAAGCTCAAAGAAGGCAGGAAACCGTTCTTGAATCCAATTTAAGACGAGCCATTTCCAGAGTTGTATTCTCTGATTCGCTGCCGATAATTTTTAGCGGCTGGGGAATTTTCAGTCAGCAGTTCCTTCAACAGATCAGGTGCGTCACACAATGCCGGTAACCGCACCTTTCCGTCATGGCAACATTTAGTATATTTATTTGCAGTATTACGCTCTTTCTGCCAATAAAGAGCACCACAAAATTCGCATTCTTCACACATTGCTCCACAATCATGTTCATCGGCAATGTTGTTTTGAACGCGTAGGCGCTTTGAGCGTCGTCTATTCTCTGCTTCAGTACGACAGTTCAGTTCAAAATGAATAACCGAGAAAGAATTTACTTTATTCCTTTTATTCTCAGCTGAAAGGTTTCGCCAAATTTGTTTAGGGTTATAGTAGTTTTAGTATTGTGCAAGCAAAGTAGCCTTGGCGAGTTTTCGCGTTTTTAGTTAAACCATTTTTTGTTCGTGACGTGGTAAGGATTCAGAATAACAACAAGAAGGACAAACGTTTGAGAAAATATGTTTGGTGCTCTCTGAGCCTGTTTTTAGTCATGGCCAGCTCTATGTGGCATTATCAAGAACAAGATCTTTTGAAGCAGTGTCAGTTGTGGCTCCCAAACGGGACATTTTTAATTGTGTATATGAGGAAGTTTTCTCAGATTAGAATATATAAGAGTGTAAATATGTAAATATATATAAGAGTGTAAATAATGTAAATACATCCCTCGGGGGAGCCTGTAACCCCTAGAGGGCGCGTCCCCAGGTGGCGGATAGGGGAATGCCTTCATTGGTTTTCCAATGGGTGGTAGAAGGGAAATAAAATACCTTCCGCGGACCAACAGGTAGAAGTGCAATCTCTCCAAAGCAATGACAGACACTTTTGTATCTATAATGGTAAAGTTGTGCACATTGCCAAGGCAGTCATCTTACATACAGCAAAGTTAAACTGTCGAAAATCTGGC
This sequence comes from Uloborus diversus, assembly GCF_026930045.1. Classification (NCBI taxonomy): domain Eukaryota; kingdom Metazoa; phylum Arthropoda; class Arachnida; order Araneae; family Uloboridae; genus Uloborus; species Uloborus diversus. Next base: position 25,452,499 of record NC_072731.1, on the reverse strand, counting down.
TAAAGCAGACAAATTAACATTATGAACGTAATTTTCATATTGGTTAAATGGATGGTGACCTAAATGCAATTACCAACTTTAATTTTTACGGAAAATTTTAGCTAGGCTAATGTATTGGCATACAGCGAGCGAGCGAAGCGAGCATGGATCGCGAAGCGATCCACAGGGAACTGCGTAAGCAGTTCCGGGGGTTGGCGAGCGATAGCGAGCAGGGGGCGATAGCCCCCTAGTTTGTGAAATTACTCTATTCAACAGCTATTCTACATTTCGTTTGAAACAAAGATTTTCATATCTATTCTTTCGTGCAAAATTTGAAATATCCTTTACATACGTCCAATCACGTATACGGTATTTAAAGATATTTTGAGAAAATTGTATCAAAAACTGTTTTTCTTTGAAAAATAGCTAAACACATGATAATTTTTCTCCCTTGTAAAATTTAAAAATGTGGATTCAGCTGGTCTTGTGATACCAAATACCTCAATTCAACTCGGATTAGAATTTCTACCCTGTCATTTTCACTAAACATATTCATTAGCACCTTTACAACGTTAAAAGATTGTCTTCTATTCTCTAGGTGAAAGTATGGTTTCAGAACAGGAGGACAAAGCACAAGAGGCAGAAGCAGGAGGAAGAACAACAGACAAACCCATCTGATGGACAATCGAGTGACAGAAACGACAACGAAAGCAAGGACGGACGGACTCATTCGTTCTCTCCCAACATAGAAGAGTCCGATGAATCGATATGCGAAGACGATGACGATTGCGATTCCATTGAGGACGAATCTCAAACCCACCTTTCGTGATTCAAACTGCATTCTCCTAGCATAACCGTTTCGCTACAAACAGACTTTCCATTTCATCAACTGCATGCCAAAGATTTTCGTGTCTGGAACTGCTCAAAGCGAGTGGCATGTGTAAATTTATTGCGTGTATATTTATAACTTGATTGGACATTGCTTGTAAAATATCGATGGGACACTATGTGACTGTCTACATGTGTGAAAAAGACTGAGATACAGATCACGCGCTGTGAAATCACTATGAATAGAAATCCTACACTGACTATGATATTTATTAAAAGCTTCATTGTGTCGTTGGTAAAGAATTCTCATACATTGTGATATTACATCAATATCATTTCACTTACTCTGGTTGCAATAAAGACACTGATTGCAAAAAGTTAAAATTGTAAATGTAATTAACATGAATCTGAATGATGAAAATGTTTTGAAACAAATTAGTACCTTTTACTACCAAAAAAAACAAGTAATAAAGATACTTAAGAAGCACAAAATACCACTTTACCATTTCCTACAGTGTACGTAGTAGTACTTCTTTTGGCAATAGTATCTATTATCAAATTATAGAACCCGTATAAGGATCTATAATACTTTTTAACATGTTGCAACTATTTTTTTTCCTCGTAGTAGGAAGGTAAACACACCAGTAGTGGCCAGTGCTTAGGTAGGGGCCAATTCAAATTTTATATTTAAAAAATAGTATTCCAGGTCTCCTAGTGGATTCAGAAGTGCATAAAAGGAAAACAAGTGGTGTTACTAAAGATAATTGAATGATATGGTCTTTGGTATTACCTCTTGCACATTTGAATCCATTGGGAAACCCGGAATCCTACACTTTCAAATATAAACCTTGAAGTGGCCATTGCTAAAGCAATATTAAGCACTGGAGTGTTTACCTTCATACTTTATTTTCTACTGTAAAAAATCTCTTAACTGGTTCTTAATTAATGACCTTTCTCCTTTAAAAGGTGTGGAGGAAAAAAACTTCTACAATCGAATACCCTACGTCAGCTTTTAGTTTCACTGGTGGATGCAACATTTGCAATTTAGTGTTCATTTTTTTTTAGTTCTACCTTATAAACACACTCTCCTTTGTAACATTATGTTGCACCCATACGTAGAGAAATATTTGTTCCTTTCAAATGATTTAATGTGTAAACTATGAGTTATTTTTTTCGCACAATGTTCAAAGTTTTTTTGATATTGAGTGTTAAGTCTCAGTCAGTGTCATTGTAAAAATTGAAGATCTCAGTGTAAGGAGGGGATATATCAACGTTTTGTGGGTTTTCTGCTTTACATTGAAATAAATACATGAAAAAAAAAATTTATTTTTGATTATGTTCGAGACATCTCAAACGGAATTTCCCTTGCCAAAGAAATACAAAAATATTTAAAGCTAGAAGATGTAAAAGGCTACGTACCTTCCAGGAGAAAGTGAAGAAAAAGTTACTTAAATTTTGTAGCTAGCTTTGAAACTGTGATTTTTATCACAAGTTTCGCATTGTTTTCTCTGCTTCCATATAGTTGATTTATTAGTAAAAATCCAGTATTTATACGGATTATTATATACTAGAAAATCTTCCGTCAAGGTATGACAAGGGAAAATTGCTTGTACATTTGAAAGAAGCAATTGACTGCTTGGTGATCTTTTGATAGTTTAAATTTCAATCCTAACTCCAGCAGATAGCGTTTATTGTTTACCATTTTTATGTTTTTTCGTTGTTCTAAAATGAGTCTAGTTGACAGTAAACCAGTCAAGTTATCGGATCCAGTTCAGCCCTGTCAAAATAAAGCATTTCCATGCATGTCAAACATTACCAAAAAAATATTATCAAATTATCATGCCGTGGCATGAGTTTCATTTTTGGTGACGTCAGGAGCGTTACTCGATCATTGGCTATTATATATATATATGAGGATTTAAAGCAAAAGCAGAACAGCTCCAAAATGTAAAAATTAATTACACTTAGGTAACATTGTATTTGATTAAAATGTCATTGAAATTGCTTTTAAAGAGGCGAGTTAATGCATAATATTAAACATAAAGACAAAATCTTCAGAAAGAATTTGCTAAAACTATTTTTAAATTCCTGAACGTTTTGGGTGTGTAGAGCTGCCCCTTCCTTGCACCGAGGTCTTCAATTTTAATAGTAGCTAATCAAACCCAAAACATAATTTGCTTTGCTTGATATTTTCGACTGTAAATATCACTTTGTTCAAAATTTAATGTTGGATCGTTGAAAAATTTTCAAACTGTTTTTAGATTTAAACAATCAAAACTTAGTTGCAAAAAAAAAAAAAAAAAAAAAACCCTTTGACATAAGTGAGTTTTTGCTCTTAACAAGAAATTAATATTTTTCCGACACCATGATAAGCACCTACTACTTTTGTTCAATTGAGGGAGTGAGAGGCAAAGGGATGTATGTCGCAAAATTAAAAATTTGGAGATATTCAGTACAAGTGGTAGGTGAACCTCTCCTCTGTCTTGGGGCAAGAGACGGTACTAGTAGTCCTGGTAGGTGCCGCTGTACAGCATGATTTATAATAATAAAAAATAATAGAAAAGCTACCTAGGAAGTTATCTTCAAACACGTTTTACTCAAAACTTGAAAATGTTCTCTTAAATCTTTTTGCTTCTCATTGCCGCAATTGACTGTCTCATGTCATATATGTTTTGGTGGATCTACCTCGAATATATATTCAAAAAGTATTTCGATTTATGCATACATGGCTCTAATAATCTAACTGTAGGTTCAAAAGATCAATTCTCGATTTTTTTTACTATAGCAACAGAATAATAAGTGCGGTGGATTACGGTAATATCATAAAGTGACATTTAAAGCTCTCATGCAAGCAAACGAACCCACATATGGAAAAGTTTATCGATTAAATCTTTACCGAGGGCACATTTGTCACGTACAAGCTGAAAAATATGTTTATGTTATCCATCAAACGATTAACCAGAGGTAATTATTGTCCGAAGTAGCAATGATTATTGCCGATGAAAAAGTCGTTTGTGAAATTTCCCATTTGTTGTTGAGCAGAAATTGATTAATCGATACGAATGGGGTAATTTCATTGCTCTACGTAATTATTTCTCAATTGTTTTGTACAAAAAGTTTTGCTGTACATTTTTCCTAATGTAGTGACAGTAATAAAGTTTCCTTATGCAATTACAGTGTATTTAGTTATTTTTAAATGGGCTGTGTTACCCGCAACTAATAATTACATGCAAATTCTTTAAAAACACTTTATCAATGGTAGTCAATGACTTTTTTTACATTTATATTAAAAAAAAATTGGTGTGGAAATTATTTCTCATTTTTTAAAGTTTTACCAGTTTAACTTCCGCCTGGGATGGATAAGGAAGTTTTAACGGTTTGGACAAATTAGGCATGATTGCAAAGACCATTTATTGAACTAGGAGTAAGAAAAAAATGATCTTTTGAACTTTCTACAAATAAATTATAAAAAGAATTAAATTGGTAATATGCATTTAAATACATAAAAGCATTGGTAATAATAATAATATTGTTATTATTTTTTCATTCTATTTTCTTGATTGAGACTAAATACAAACACGTTGAAAAGAGCGAGAGCATTGTTTTACTTATTATGTATAACTCATTATGAGACCATTTCTGTTCATTAAAACATTTCAGTGAATATTTTTTGAGTTGAAATCAGTCAAAGCTAAAATCACATTTTTTAGTTGTAATTATTGCAGCATTTCAAAGGGGTGGAAAGAGGAAGACATTGAAACTGTTAATGAAACGTATTTTCGGTTCACGGCAAAATTAAAATACACAAAATACACTAAATGTCGAAAACTCTTATTTTACAATATTTTCTAATTTGAATATCAACTAAAATAACATAATTCAGAAAATTAACTAATTAAACACGTAAACTTAAAAAACATAACTAGCATTCCAAGAATACTTAGCAAACTGTAAGAACGGTCAGAAGAAAAAAACTAGTACTTACTACTACAAAAACCGGTATAGTTTTTGCAGTACTAGTCTAGTAGTTATCTGAAAAAAATAATTTAGGATGCTTTTTCTTTTTAGCAAACTGATGCCATACAAGGGGTCTGTATCTTACCCACTATTATAAAACTCCTAAATTGGGATCTGATCCGACGGAAAAATTAAATTCAAAGAACTGCAAGAATATTTTTCAGAAATCGGCAGTCGTGAAATGGACACTGCAGTGAAAATCAAACGATATTTACTTTTAATTTTTAATATGCCTTTCAAATACGGATCAATTCTATATAAATCGTTTTTGCTAGTAAAAATTTGATTCTAGGCTTAGGGTTGTATCTAATTTTAATAAAACGTTATGCAATTATTGAACTCGACTCTCTAAACACGTCAATTCTTAGACTGAGCAAATAAAAATGTTTTCTAATATGTTTGTTTTGACAATAGTTGCAATATTTAAAATAGACGTAAATGGAGCATGTATGTTTGCTGTCGTGTCCAACAGCTGTGGAAAGAAAGGCGCCATTACCACTCAAGGAGGGTGAACATCTAATCAGACAACGCACAGTTCAATTTTTTAAGGACAATCAAGAAAGATTTTCATTACAAGAAAGGAAATAATACCCTGAGCACCGGTGGGAAACGAACTCACGACCTCAGGCCTACGAAGCAAATCTTTCCACCGATTGGTCATTAAGGCCCCCATAACGGGACTTTATAATATTAAATTTATTCATAAAAAGAAAATAAATAACTGAATTTAAAAAAAAAATCTATGCATACGTAAAAATTTTGCTCCACTGAAACTAAACAGCGTTATTTTTTTCCCCTGAAATGAGCACTGATGCCATGATCAAGAACATCCACAATAAAGTAAACATAAACAACGTCAAAAAAGCACAAATTTTCAGAAAATTCTGAAAATTTGTGCTTTTTTGACGTTGCTTATGTTTACTTTACTGTTCAGCACAAAAGCATTTATTTATCTTAACAGCCACAATGTTTCTTGGTAAAAGTTCAAAACCATCGATTGACAGGAACTGGAACTTATATCGCTTGTCCCACTATTTTAAATTGTGTATTTAAGGTTATCTTTGGAATCTATGTGCTCTGAATTTGAGGATGGACACCTGTTGGCCTGGGCCTGAGACTGAAGAGGACCCGAATGTTTTGAAATGAGTGGCAAAATATATGTAGAGACTATGGGGTAAACAATATGGTGGGGAGCCTGTTAATGTTATTTGTGACGAGCCCCAAAATGTCTGTGCATGCTCCTGGATTCAGGAACTGTCACACACCATATGAATTCCTTCGCAGAATCACTGGGTTTTTAAAAACATACTTTTTCTGGGATAATTCGGAGCAATTACATAATTGATTATCCACATATAGCTCATTATACTAGCTAGCAAGATGCTATTAACAAACAGTACATTCTTTCATTACTATTTCTTGAAATTTATCTTTCGCTAATGTTTTATTCTATCTTTTCCCCTCTTGCCTTTTTTTAATTATTTTTATTATTATTACTAAACTTTCTAATTCTATTCCTGCTACCATCTTTCTTCAAGTTTTCTCTCTCTTAGCATATTTAATGAAATACACGAAATAATTTTTACTAACCGACCATACTGACCATTCTATTCGACTATATGACGATAATCGACTTATAATCATTATAACAATGTTTATAATCAAAACCGCTCATTTTGTAACATTTCGTTGAAATTATACAGGATTTAATAATAAGTGAGATTGATGTCCACAGTCACAGTATATTAGCATTTTTGCTAGCGAATAAGCAAGCTTGGTCCACTGCAGAATTTTCTTGCAATTGATTCCGGAGCTCTCACCAGAAGTTAATAAACTAACACAATTCAGATTTCACTAGTAGAAGCACTTTTGGAAGTGGCGAAGGAGGGCGAAACCAACGATGATATTATCTGACCACGGATTGTATGGAAAGGCAAACATCCGGATTACAGGCGGAAATAGGCGCATCTATTAGTTTTTAGGGATGTCAGCTTTTGCAGATGTATGTTAGCCTTAAGCAGAGTCTCATTCAAATGAGCAGAACATGCGCATCAAATTTTACTTCTCCCCCGCATTCAGATAGACTTGTCTTAACTGGACGTTTGCCAATTCCATACAATCCGTGGTTGGACAGTACCGACATCGATGACACACACATTACCAGAAACTTTCACATTGAAAATTTTGAGTCATTCCTTGACAATTGCAAATGATCATTCTGATTCGTTAGTGAAGGAGGATCCCGTCATGGAAGTGACGCAAGAGTCATAAAAATAATCGATTGCTGCCAAAAGACTATCATAACCAGCCCTTTTTTTATATAAACAATAACTTAATTAATGATTCCTTTATACGCGTTGTGTTCTGCATATGTATCGAAAAAAGTACAAACTGAGCTTATTACATTTTAATCTATCACTAGAAAGAAGATATTTTTTTTCATATATGGAACCCTCACCCCTAATTTAACACCAACTATTAAATAAAAATCTACGCAGTTATGATATACAATATTATGTGACGGTATTCACGTACAAATCAGTACAATGCAACAGGCATGTTTATACATATTTTTTGTTTATGCGTATGTTACAGTAAAAATCCGATATCTGGTAAATGTCGACATTAGCCAGTGAATATCAACATTCACATAACAAAGACAGGAGCAAAATGTCGAATATTTCCGGTTAATCATCAGTGAAAGTCTACATTCTCCAATGGTTTTTCTCAAATGGCTAGTAGATATTTTCCAATGGCCTTTTACGGAAAACATATAGTGCATGGGAAATGCATAGGAAAATTAAGTGTACCGGCAATCGCGCAGCTTTGATTGTACTGAACCGGAATTATGAGGTAAAACTAAGAAAAATGACTGGCAACACATATGGAAATTTTCTTCTATCCATTATCAAACACTTGTACAACTTTAAACTTCTATGAGAAGCGGCATAAAGCGCTCCCGGATTTTCAATGAATATTTAATGAAAGGCGCTGCGTTTTAGGGCAATTTATCTCTATTTACAAATAATTACTATCCAATTTTCACCGATGGAAAGGGTGAGTATAACATTCAAGCTCACCTTAATCGAATTCACCAACAGCCACCTGCATGTGAGCCTTAACACCGATTTAAAAGATTTTCTATAACGATAAGCCCATTACAGGGAGCTACCAATGTCAAAACAAAAATCACCTTAAATCAAGCCATTTGATGGGCGTGTGTTTGGGTATAACATCACACATCGGGTGCCTTAAAAAGCGATTTAAGAGATTCGAACCGTCGCAAAATGAAATGGCGCCGCCTTTTAAGAAACAATGCACGTTTTCACACACCCTTATTGGCATTCAACTTCAAAGTTTTTCTTACGCGGGAATCTAAATAATAAGATTTAATAGGCAGGAACATTTTTTTATGGAGATAAATAAAAAATCGACGTAAATGAAATCCCGCGCGCCTTTGTTGTGTGCCAAAACACCAGTCTTAGGAAAAAATGATGGTATTTTTTGCCTCAATACACTAATGAACTTAAAGGGGGTCGTTTAAAAATTGATTTCGTGCAACTTTCGGAGGGAAGGGCTGGAAGATATTTCTATCTCAGCATTGTTTATGATAAGGCTCTCAACCTTTTAAACTCAAGAACTCCCTTTTTGTGCAAAATGAACTGTGCGTAACCCCGACAACGAAACTTTAACTTTATTAAAATGTGCTAAATTAGTTAAACTGTTGAAATTGCTGACTTACAATTAAAATTCAAAACGAGAAATTTTACTTTTATGAACACTTAAATACAACATTTTTATCAATCTCTAATACATAGAAAAAATTAAGTCTCAAACGAGTGGCTGCATGTTTGAACGTGCAAAACTCTAGAACCGGCAGATTTATTTGAAATTTTCAGTTTGTGTCATTTAGCACCGGAAAGATTTGGAGACCAGTTCGAAAAAAAATTGGTGAGTAACTCTTTTTTTTTTAAATTCCAATTTAAGATAATTTTCGCATTAATAACCGAATATGTAGGTGCAAACATTTTTGCACATATCAATATACATACTCGAAAGGGCATATTTTTCTACATGCAATGCAATTAATTCCAATTCTCTAACTTAATTGTGGCGGGAGTAATTCACGTTTTTAACTCGGATTTGTTTCAAAACTTTCATCGATTCTAGGCACTAGTTTCTTCATTAAAACCGTCAATAAAAAGTGAAACAAGTTTCACACAGTAAAGTAAGACACTTTATTTATCAAGTTTTACACAGTTTTTTTACACCATTGGAAAGAGCGTTTTTTTCTTTTTTTTAACTAAACCCCAGATCTAACCCGAGCTTTAGTCGAAAATCTAAGCTCCTATCTCAATTCGAAACAAGAAGTTCCATCTAGAACTAAACAAGCCTACTTTCTCGTATACCAACAACATCAACTTGCTAATATCTAATTAATATTCTCAAAATTAGCAAAGACTGCAAATTGTGTCACACATACCTTTTTAACATTTTAAGCTGATTTCAATGAAGGTAACATGCCACGTTTACCTGCCGAAACAGATACGTAAAAAGGGGGGGGGAGGAAATGAAGTAGTAGCACCTTTCAAACAATTCAGTAAATCGAATTTTCTCCCTTTAAAATATCGTTTATTACTTTAAAAAAGTAAAAAAGAAGTAACAATTAAACTCATCAAAAAAATAAATTATATAATAAGTTATTTATATACAAAAAATCGGTTGTTTAGCTTTTTCTTCCGGGTAAAAAGAAAGCGCCTCAGATTTTACTTTTAATCTGTTCCCAAAACTTTTTTTGTAAAAAATGTCTACATTTTCTTTAGAAAATTAAAAAATAATAAAATGTCTACTTGAATAACTTTCCTCCCCCCCCCCCCAAAAAAAAAGTTATCTGCGCAGCTCTTTTAGCTCCAAATTTCCCGTTGCCAGAAACAGAATAAATTAAAACTTAGAATGAAAAGAAAACAAATCATGATAACAATTATTATTTCATAGTGAAAGCCAGTGCTGCGAAATCTGAGAGGAAGGTTTCAATTTCAAGAGTCCGAGTAAATAACTTTCCCTCTTAGTTCGCAACTCCGCCAGTGCTTGTGAACTCGGAGTCGGACTTATTTTGGGGCAGAGAAATCGGAGCAGGAAGCCTTTTAATTCCTAAAGTCGGAGTTAGTACCGGAGAGCTGGTCATTTTTCCTCCAACTTCACAGCCCTGGTAAAAGTAAAAGCTATACAGAGTCGAAGTCGGTTGTAGAAGGGTTTAAAATTCCAAGATTCGGAACCTGTCATTCTCCCCCCTCCCCTTTGAGTCTGTATTTCTACCATCAAAGTCGGACTGATTTTGTGGTACAGGAGTTGGAATCTAAGTCAAAGGCCGTAAAATTCGAGGTGTCGGAGTCGAGAGTTGGTCATTATTTTTCCACTAAACCCCCTATCTTGCTTGAAATGTAGTTTTCTATCAGCCTAAATCAAGACTAAAGGTCAAAATATGCTTTAAATTCCCTTAAAGCTGAAGCATTGCGATAGTTTGTGCAATCACGTAAAACTATTTGATATTATGGTGGTCGTTTCATTCAGAAGTAAACGTACTGCAAGCGAGAAATCCGCCTGAAAAGGCAAGACAGTATAAACATTTACCAATGTGCATTCTTTATCGTTTTACAGTAACTCCCTAAAACTCTCTTTAATGCGAGACGCGCATCCTGCAATTACGGCAGCAATTCCGAAATCTTAACCAATTTTCTCAGAGGGAGGGGCAGATATTCTTCCAGCAAACTTTTCCACAAAGAAGGTAATAATTCCCCTATTAGAGAACGCGGCCGCTACTGATGAGTCCGGTAAAGCAAATCGCAGCAACAAAGTGCGATTAAACTCGGCAGTAGGACGTGGGATTTAATTGAATTCCGTAATCGGAGAGCGTGATTTGGGAATTAAGTGATTTGTTCCTGAATTTTTTTAAACGTTATTTTTGGGATGGTCGTCTTGAGGTGTTGTTGTTCTTCGATCGCTTCAACGTGATACTTGATAGAAAGCTGAGGGGAAGTAAAAATTCAGTGCCTTCATTGTTTTTGAATGTGATAACCCATTTTGTATATGAGGCAGTGAAAAGCAAAGGGATGTAAGTGGCAAAATTAAAAATTTGGGGATAACCAGTACACACGGTAGGTGAACCTCACCTCTGTCTTGGGGCAGGAAATGGTACTAGTAGCCCTGGTAGTTGCTGCAATACAGTATGATTTAGAAAAAATGTCAATGAAAGCCTATCTTGGATGTTATCTTTAAACGCGTTTTACTCAACACTTGAAAATGTCCACTTACATCCCTTTGCTTCTCACTGCCTCATATGAAGGATCCGGCAGTCGCAACGATAGGCCATGTCTGCCTAGTCGGAAACTAGGGACTCGGGTCTTGTGGCGGTGGGGGGGGGGGAGGGCACTAACGCAAAAAAAAGAAAGAAAAGAAGGAAAGGAAAGAAAAAAAGAAAGAATGAAAAAGAAAGGAAGAAAGAAAAAGAGAAAAAACTCCGAACAAGAGAAACTAAAGATTAAGTAAAATTTACTCTTTTGGTAATTATTGTTGTGGCCCTTAAAAGAGAGACATTACTTGAGAGTTAATTGTTTTCTAGAAAGCAGTTTTCACTTCTTTTCCTCCTTTTTTTCCCTCCTTTTTTCCTTTTTCTCCTCCTCTCCCCTTATTTTCTTCTTTCTCCCTTCTTTTTTTTGGGGGGGGGGGGGGCGGGAGGGGCCCGGTGACGTATCTGACGAGGAACCCGCCTTGGCTCTCTGCGGCTCTGGGATCCAGAGGAAAATCCATTAAGACAGTATCGTCTGCCTCAACTGGAAAATTATGTAAATCGAACGAGAAAATGGTATCCTGCCGTGGGCAGGTAGAGGGCAGTTACTTCCTTCTTTTCACTTTTCATTTTTTTATTTTTTTATTATTATTTTATTTTTATTTTTTTGCATTTTCGTCTATTGTACGTTAGCTTTGTTGTACAAGCTTGCTTTTTTGGTTTCTTCTGAAAAAAAAAAGCACAAAAAAAAAAAGGTCCAAGTCCAAGATTTCCTTATGTTTTGATTTTGTAAATGAGTTCAAGTTTAATGTAGTTCATCTTTGTTACATTGTTTAGATCTTATTTCAATTGCCGCCTTTCGTTCACCTCAAGTGTAATGCTTTTTTTTTCTTTTTTTCTCCTAATAACAACACTACATTTTAAATGAATCAGTAAAAATGTGTGATCCTTATTATACATTTAATTATGTTGTTGATCATAACTGATGACACTGAAAATATTAACATGGATTTTCAGCAGGATAAATTGATGTTGAATGTCCGTACAAGATGAAAACGGTAGGTCGATCAAACAATGATACGCGGTCTGTACGTTCTCAGATACAAGAGTTAAAACAGAAAAGTTGCCTTGTATCGATACTCATTACCCCCTGTATCGATACTAATAAAACCTGTGCGCGTCTGTGTATGTGTGTTTGTAAAGAAATCTCCTCTGGACTGGCAATGTCTACCAGGTCGATACTGGTACCGTTGGATTCAAAACATCCAGGGCCTGTCCCGCCTTGTCTCACACCTCTAAACTTCAAGGAGACAGTCAGCCAGTCCTGAGAATTTCCTACAGAAATTCAGGGGTGTCCTGCCAACTCTTTAAAAGTCAGGTAAAAGCATTAAAATGATCTATTTCCACCAGCCACATGCGGCATGGAGCCACCGCAGGTGGCGAGCGTGGATTGGCAAGCGAAGCGAGCAGGGCGTTGAGCCCCCTTATATAAGTTTAAAAAATCTAACAATATTTATTGTGGCTTTTGTTCGTCTCGTCATACTCGTTAATCACTATGAAGGTATGGGACGCCACTGACTTTTAACATTTAAGACAACACAACAATGATTTACCGTGCAAAGAGAGGAAACAACATTCAGGACTCCGGCGGGAATCGATCCTCCGACCTCTTGCATTCAAAGCGAAGCTTTTACCTTAGAGCCACGGCGCGGCGGCCTCAGCAATTTATTTTTTAGATAGTAGATAGATTTTTGTCTATAAACTTATTTTTTTTCAATCCATAATAGTTAAGAGGAAAACTAATGACTTAATACTTCACCTATTTTTTTATGTACTAGAAGCATGATGACAAGCAGTGGAGTGCACAGAAATTTTGGGGCCCGTCATAAATGACTTTTCCGGACCTCACGCATATTGTTTACCACTATATTTCACGCCTAGTTTAAAAAATATTGGGCCCTCTTCAGGCTCAGGCTCGGGGCAACAGGTGTCCCTTCTCCCCCTCCCCCCCCCCCTGTGCACGCCCCTGATGGTAAGACGAGAAACATTAGAAAGTAGATTTGACTTAATTGGCACTGTCTTAAATTACAAAGTTTTAAGTTACAAAATGTTGCAATAAGTTACAAATCGACTAGTACGCAGGAGGTTAAAAACAATTACAGGTATATAACTGGGAGTGTGTAGCAACAAAAAATCCCTTAACTCAAGTGCACTAAATACAAAGACAAAATATTGAACTCAGTACGCACTCGTAGAATCTGAGTGTGATTTTTTTAACGTTTGCTCCCAATCTAAAGCCAGGTTAAATAGCAATTGAACTGGTCAGTACATAGAATGTACTTTTTGGAAAGTTAATAGTAGTAAATTGTCTTAGTAAGATAGTCCCTTCACTTAGTTTACGTGCGCCTTCAAAGTGATAAATGAATAGAAATATTTCAAATTAACATGTTTTTTCTTTTTTCTTTTTTTTTTTTTTTAAGTATTGCGCTCGTACGAGTTTCGCTAATAATACGACCAAAGTTGGCGGGGAGGTACTTGGGCACCGGAGAGGGAGGTTTTCGAAAGCCAAAAAAGTATCGAACCGTTTAAATTTTTATTTTAGGCCCGAAAATGGCGCGTTTTTTTTTTTTCATTTTGTGGTCTAAAAATGACCCATAAAAAATGGAATAAAACACCCACGAAGGCCCTAATTTTTCTGCACCAGATAAAATTTGTTCCAATGTTCCAAGGTTTAGAACGTGAATTATAACTAATCTTGTGCTAAAATGTAGGTAAGCCTTTAATTACAAATCAATTGTTGATTACGGTCATTGTTGAACAATACATTTATTAAAATTTGTAGCTTGAAGAAAATCATTGAGAAGATTGATCTGTTGCCATTTTTTTTTCTCGACTAAGAACAAATAAAATTCCGACTTTTGTTTTGATCCTTTTCCTGCAATCGGGGGATTGAAAAAATTTCCTGTTCGGTTATTTTACCGTAATCAGTCGGGAAATTTTAGTTTTTTTTTTTTTTTTTTTTTTTTTTTTAAGCCTGATTGTTGAACAAGCGTCATTTGATATAACTTTTATTTTCGAGGTAGACTGTGCAAAGCCGGGCGACGCAGCTAGTAAATAAATAAAATCAGGAAAATGAAATGAATAGAAAAATACCTTGAAAAGAATAACTTAATACGATCATTCTCAAGATGTGAACAATTTTCCTGGATTTATTTTACTCGCTGTAAGAGCGTTGACCAATTTCTTTTCAAGTATTTTTAAATCTCGTAGCAAATTGTTATTACATTTTTCGACATCGTAGAGTTAACTTTTTCAGTTAGCGATAACATTAAAATTTTTCACAATTCATTTACACAACAGGATACTAAATCAATTTAATATCTCTAAACAAATTCCTGCGGTATTGTTTTTCACAAATGAGTTTAACTATTATGATTTATTAATATTAATTTTTGCTTATTTATTACTTTGTGCTGGATAAAGTGTCGATTAGCACGGAACTCTATCAACCACAATTTTGAACACATAAAAAAAATCTGTTTTGAAACTTTACTAAAAGAAACTTTTCAGATGTTCGTTATTAAGAAGCTATTGTTAAGAAACTTGTTTAAGAAAAACATTTTCGTAATGTAGGTTGATATATAGAATAGCCCTTAACCGGTATTTCCTTTTGAATTCTCAAATGCAGCCGTAATAAAAGAGTAATTTAGTTAATGATCAAATTTATAAAGAGCCTAGAAGATTGCTATAATTTTTAAAGTGCAGTAGGATAAATTGCTTCATTAAATTATTAGAATAATTTTCCCGCTATGATTAAATTTTTATTTTTAAACTCGTTAAGAAGCATTATATAAATCATGGTCTTATATATATTTTTTTTAACTTAAGAGCACAATAAGTTTTATTTAGTGAGTAAAACCAGTTTTAGCTAGGTTACGTGTATATATACATAGAGCTTCTTTGAATACAAAGGATTTTGCTCTAACTGTTTGCAAACTTTCTCACAATTAAATCAAAAGAAATTGGAGAGCAAATTTCAATATACTAAACAATGTTTAATAGGTCTGCTTAGAAGTTTTGCTCGTCAGTTTAGTATAATGAGTTTTAACTCTGACCGAATTCCATTGAAATGTATGTTGGGTAAGGCAGTTGCTGGCTGAGTGATCTGGATTGTCTTGGCAGGGGTGTCCTCCAAGGGGTGGGGCAGAAGGGGTCATGACACTGCCTGCGCCATTGAAATTTTTAGGGGAGGGGTGTTTTTATGGGTATTTTCTCCCTCTCTGGGGGGCTCCTCCTTTTGGGGGGGGGAGAGTCTTCGTGATTTTTAGAAGGGTTCGACCTTGCTCTTAGGAGGCTGGGCACCCCTCATCTTGATATACTTTATACACTTCACCTAGGGGTACCTCAAGTTGTATCTTGGTACAAATAAGGAGGTAGGTTCGACTCTTGCCCTTGTTCTGGATATACTTCCCTTCATTGTGCTGCATATTTATTCTTGAATTATCTGCACTCTGCACATACTATATAGAATAAAATATATCATATCACTGCTGTCAACATTTTAAGATGAAAATTAGGGTGACTTTATATAAATAAATTTAGTAACAAAAGCTTCACTGTAAAAGGGATTTTGTAAATATAAGTACAAATTTCTTAAATTGTACCTGTATATAACAGAAAATTCGAAATTTGAGATTTCTGGTTTTAATTTCTGTAGTTCAAAAAAATCTGTTACTTTTAGATTTGAAAAAGAAAAAAAAGTATTGAATTGCATAAGGGCCCTTCCCTCCCTTCCCTCCGTCACACGCGGGACAATCCAACTCGATAATTTCTTCAACATTTTGTTATAGATCTTTGCATTTTAACTAAACAGGAGTACGTTTATTTTTTCATTTAATACAAGGATTCTTCTGACACAGTATCACTTTTAATAAATAACTTTGTTACTTGAAATTTAATTAATTTGTAAGCATGACGTGCGGAGCATCCAAAGTAAACCTCTGTATGCATTACTTAATATTTTTGCTCGATTAATATAGCAATAACGAAACAAACGTAGGTTTTAAAAGCTAAAGTTCAACCGTAAAGGAAACATTTCTCATTTGTTAAGAAATAATAATTTAAACCGTTGAAAAAAATATGTAAATGGCCATTAATCTAAAAATGCTCATTTTGTCCCGGACGTGACGGCTACTATATTTCATAAAAAAGAAATAATTTTAAAAAGTAAGGGGCCATTCATTAATTACGTAAGGATATTCTGGCAATTTTTGACCCCCGCCCCCATACTCCCATGTATGGGTACATAAGATTTTTCAAGCCCCTCCCCCTATTCTTACGTAAGAATATATTTCGTTTTTCAAAATAATAAAAATAACGAATCTCACATCACTGGAACCGTTATTGAATTCACTATTATTAAATTATTTTCTTTAAATCTGTTTGAGTACAGAAATATTTACTAAAAAGTTGGAATCAAGAGTGACCGTTTTTTCGACATTTTTTTTCGTATATGATAATAATTAAAAATAAAACATGCCATATTCAGTACAATTCTTTTGCTATAGTTTATACTATTCTTTCTTCGTAGACAAGTAACAAACAGCTCAGCCTAATACGATTTTTACCTTCCAGACGAAAATGAGATATAATCCCGGCCGAAACATGACCGCATAACTTCTAATGTAAAATATAGACTTGAAAAAGATTGCGTAAGAATGGGTTTGACCCCCACCTCCACCCGCAAAGTAAGGGTATGTAGAGATCTTTCCAACCTGGCTCCCCCTCGGGACCTTTACGTAATTAATGAATGGCCCCTAATGACGAAATTTTCACTTAAGAAGTCACACATACGTTTATGATTTCTTAAGTAACAAAGTTTTATTCATTACCTTCTCAAATTACTATTTTTAATGAAATGTATGAAGTGTCACGTGAGGGTCAAAATTACCGTTTTCCGTGGAATGGCCCATAAGTTTAATTTCTCTTAGAGACTTGATAACAAACACATTCCTTGAAGCAGGTAAAAATTTATGAAGTTCAAAAAAAAATCTGTTAAGTTTTACCACATATTTGGAGAAATGAAATTTTGAAAAAGAAAGAAATCGAAATAAACATGCTTCAAAAATGATCGGACATACAAGTGTGAAATGGTTCTGTCTTTGCAATTGAGATTTTTTTTCCGAAATTATTTTTCTTGTAATTCTAACCACTGGGACAATCACATTTTTAGGATGAATTTCGTTGTTTTAATGAAAATTCGGGACATATGTACTTTATTGAAGAGTTCGGTAGAATTAAGCTAAATTCTGGAGTTTCCCTAGCGAATTGTGCGAGTTGATAGCTATGTCCATATGAGGCGATGAGAAGCAAAGGGATGTAAGTGGACATTTTCAAGTTTTGAGTAAAACGCGTTTAAAGACAACATACTATGTAGGCTTTTATTGAAATTTTTTTCTAAATCATGCTGTATAGCAGCAACTACCAGGGCTACTAGCACTAGCTCTTGTCCCAAGACAGAGGAGAGGTTCACCTAACATGTATACTGGTTATCTCCAAATTTTTAATTTTGCCAGTACATCCCTTTGCTTCCCACTGCCTCATATGTAAAGACGCGAAACACTGAGATTGTAGTATTTATTAAATTAAACCTAAACAGTAAGCTCCTAGAAAAACGAAAACGACCGAGTGATGCAGTTCGTATTTTTTTCTTTTCTTCAGCGTGTATAAACTGTCCTTCACATCATACTTTCGTCTACAAACTACAACTTGCAAAGATTACAAAGACAGTCATAATATATAATCCTACACTAATATTACTCGAATGCTGCAATATTCTTAGTCATTGAAACATGCATTTCTATGCAGAAGTATAGTCTTCAGTCTTTTAGTCTTTCTTTCTCTAGAAGATCTTCCCATTTGTCGTTATCTTCGTCGCTTTTTATCTCTTTTTCGTCAGGATTAGCTTGAATTTGAGTTACAATATCCACGGAAGCTAGTTTAAATCCAATATTTTATTTATTTAACATGAAACAATTCTTTTTTTTTCAAAAGGAGGTTATTGATTGATAAAAATATTAGTAAATTTACAATGAATTTTAATTTAAATCCCTGTAGGGTAGACCGACCAGTGAGTGAACACCTCTCAGTAAATGAACAGCGCGTCATTTTTTTTAAAAAAAATAAGCTTCCAAAACTTTTTTTCTGAATAAATTCACTACAAAAGCGTTCTTTATTGATATTCTAAGCTATCTGACACCTGATTGGTTACTATGGATACGTATTTTTTTCCATGGAAAAAATTTGTAATTTTTACTGCCGTGAATCGTTTTTTCTCTTTTTCAAAATAATAAGGCTGGTTTCGTGCTAGCAATTATTTTGATACATATTATTTTTATCGATAAATTTTATTTTTTAACTCGACGGAAGAAAAATTAAGTATACATGTTTAGGCTATGGATTTAAATTGTTTCAGTCAATGCAGAATGCTTAGATTTTCAGGTAGAGGTGTGTTCAGTCACTGGGTACGAAAAATTGCGAAAACCCATTGAATGAACACTGGCAAAATGTCTTTTGATTCAAAAAGAAATTTGAAGTTTTTTTGAGATATTTTCATTTTCGTACTTTTTTGTAATGCAGATAGTTTTATATGTTTATTTATTTATGTATTTCATTATATATTTTATAATTTCTTTATTTTTGTCTTTGCAAACAATGCACTTTTTACCGAGTGTTATCTTTTATCTATCTCTATCTCAATCTGTATATTAACCTACACACCTACATCTATATTTCTATATCTTTATCTCTCTTGATAGATAGACAGGTAGATAGAGAGATAGAGGAATAGAAATATATATACAAAGAGAGAGAACAGATAGGTAGATATGTATGTATGTTTGTGTATAGATAGATAAATAGATAGAGGAAGATATAGAGATAGATATATAAAATTTAAGAGGTAAATAGATATATTGGTAGATAAATATAGAGATAGAATAGGTAGGTAGATAGATCGATAGATTCATTGATAGATAAATAGATAGGTAGTGGTTAATAGATAGATAGGTAGATAGAGAGACTAATAAAGAGATATATAGCTAGGCAGAGAGACTGATATAGAGATGGATAGTAGATATATAGACAGGTAGATAGACCGATAGATATAGATAGATGGATAGATATAGATAGGTAGATATATTGATAAGGAGATAGTTATATAGATAGATAGATAGACAGGTAAAAAAGCAGGTAGATAGATAAATAGATTGATTAGGATAATAGATTGGTAGATATTTAGATGTACAGATAGATAAATAGATAGATAGTTAGGTAGATCGAAAGATAGGTAAGTAAATAAATATATAGATAAGTACATAGATAGATAGATATATAAGTATATATATATATAGATAAGTAGATAAGTGGACATATAGTAGATAGATAGATAGATAAGTGGATGGATAGATAGATAAGTAGATAATTACAAAGATAAGTGGAAAGATATATAGATAAGTACATAGATAAGTAGATATATAGATAGATAGAAAAATGGATAAGTGCATTGATGAATAGGTAAATAGACACAGAGATAGACCGATAGATGTCTAGATAGAAAAATAGATAGAAAGGTATATTGATAGATGGATAGAGATATAAAAAGATAGATATAAATAGATAGATAGATAAATAGATATATAGTTATATAGATAGATAGATAGATCTCAAAGAAACTTAGTTTCTTTTTGAATCAAAAATTTATCATGTTCATTCACTGGACCAATTTGTGTTCATTTACTGGTTCGAGGTGTTCATTCACTGGGTCGTTGTGCCATTTTTTCTTTAAACACCTAAAAATGTCGGAAGCGGTACCATTTAAGTTCCCGCGATATTTTAGAGATATTTACATAGATCAATTTAAATGTTTTAACAATCACGATCTGTATAGTATAGAATTTAAAATTACTAGGATTTTTAAAAAATGAAATTGTGCTTAACTGTTCATTCACTGGTCAGTCTACCCTACATTAGGGTGTGTCTTTAAAAAAAAGGTCGGTTTTTTAAGTCGCACATACTTTTATATTTTTCCTTTTAGGTCACAAGAATTACAAAAACGTTTTATATAATTTGAACAACAGCAACCCGTGGCGACTTGCGCTTGAAAGTGTAACCAGTCCTGTGTGGATTAGGCCGAAATTAAAAAAAATAATAAAAACTTTGTGGATAAAACGCTTTCCCTACTGCCCCAACATGTATCACAAAAATAGTTATTAAAATTTAAAAAAATATTTCAATGTCCTGCAGGAGGCCTAAAATTCATAATTTTCTTCAAAACAATTTATTTTTTCGATTTATCTTTTAAAAAAACATGTACGTTTGAATAAAATATCAAGTTCAAAAATTATTCGCAAACACTTTTTTAAATCAACATTTGCAAATGAATCATAAAACATTATGTATTTAAAATAAAAAAATTAACTTACAATTGAAAAAAATTCATATATTGAGTACCATGTGGGAGACTTAAATATTGCATGAGATCAAACATTGCTATTTAACGCTAATTATAGACTGTAATGTTTATATTTTTCAGCTTGATAACTTCTCAAAATTTACCTTACATTTAAAAAAAAAATGTAAAAAAAAATCAATTTTTGAAGAAAATTGCAAATTTTAGGCCTCTTGCTGGACACCTAAAAATTTTTTTTTTATTTGGATGTATGTTTTTGTGGTACATGTGTGGCTATAAGAGCAACGTTTTATTAACATGAGTTCCGAACTTCCAAAAAAAGTTTTTTTTTCGATTCGATCTAGTACACAGTGCTGGCTTACACTTTCAGGCGCAAGTAGGCACGGGTTGCCGTAGTTCAAATAATATGAAACCTTTTTTGACAATTGTTTTGACCTAAAAGGAAAAAATATAAGAGTGTGTGTGACTTGAAATATCGAATTCCGTTTTTTTTTTTTTTTTTGAGCAATCACGATTGCTTATTGTTCTTACTTGACTATTTTTGGCGTTCCTTTGATTTTTCCCACCGCCACCCTCCGCACCATCACCGTCGACGGGCTCCTCACGATGCTGCACCTCCAGCGAAAGCCGTCTCCAGGTTGCATCTATGTCCTACACACACGCGCATACATACACAATTACACACACAAACACATACACACACATACATCTACACACACATACACCTACACACACATACACCTACACACATACACCTACACACACACAAACACATACACACACAAAAACATACACACACACAAACACATACACACACAAAAACATACACACACACATACACTCAACTACCCACACATTCATGCCTGCACACAGACACAAACACATATGCCTACACACACATACACATACCCCCCCCCACAGACACAAACACACATGCCTACACACATACACATAACCCGTACACACAAACACATACCCCCACACACAAACACGCACGCCTACAAACACACACTCGTGATTGCGAGAAACATAATTTGAATTCAAGATGTCAAAATTCAAATTATTTTTTTTTAGGCGGACATCCTACTGTACATATGTTTTCTGTATCGTATGCTATGCTCTTCCACAGAAACAACATTCAGGAATGATACTGTGTGAAAAGATCATCAAATGATACTGCACACAAATAAGAAATCACTATCTTTGAGTTACAATATCCTTGTTCTCAGGGTTTACCACTAACTTTCAGTTGGTTTTATAATGCTAAAGGATTTTATTCAAAAAAAGGATAAGCTGAGCTGAAAGTCAATAGAAATTTTATGAATAAAAAATATTGCTCTCTTTAAGCGGGGCTTGCTCGTTAAAAGCGAGTTATGCTCCTATAGACTTAACATTGTACCAAACAAATCTTTCTGATTTCTTCGCTAAATCCAGGTTTTCGTTAAACTGCGGTTCGTTATAAGCGAGTTCGATAGTAGATTGAGGAAAAAGTAATACATAAGTATTTAGAATTTAAAAAAAAGAATCTTAAAACAAGCTTAAGAAAATAAAACTAATTCAAGACAGTCAGAGTTTGGAAGGGGTGGAGGTAGATTTGCACAAGCCAACAAATTTACTTTTTTAAAACAAAATTATATCTTTTGGGTCAATAGTTACGAACAAAGGTCTGAATATTTATGTTAAAAAAGAGAGGGCGATGAAAATAATTATGCTTTTTATTTTCAAATCTTAAATTAACGATGCTCAGCAATCAGATTTCGACTTCAAAAGATTCTGACAAAAGATAAAATTTTGTCAGAGAAAACAAATTTCGGAGAGAAAATAAGGTTTCAGAAGCATGTTTTAAGAAATTAAACTACTTTTCAATCATGAGATACTCAACAAATTCATTACACAAAGGAAGAATTATGAAAAACGTCGGTAACGCACGCATCAGTACAGTAACAAATGGTTTCTACATACGTGCTACCAACATGATTATTGCTGACATGTCGAATTTACCGAAATTTGATCGCTGAACATCGTTAATTAAAGATTTGAAAATAAAAAGCATTATTATTTTCATCGCAGAAAAATTATTTTCAGTTATGCAAATATAGTTTTAGAAATTAATTTATATTCCTTTTTTATGTGTGCTACCGAAGTGACGCTTTATTTGGTAGAAAGAGAAAAGTGAAGATTGGAAGATTCTTACCTGTAATTCTATACAACTGAAGTGAAAACTTCCGATTGGAACCTATACATTACATCTTCATCCCACGCAATCCATTGGTGCCAAAATAAATGTTTTTTACTTGGAATAACCATCCCGGTAGTTTGTGCTCCAGACATGATAGGAAAACGTGGGGCAAGCATAAATTGCTTTTTTTTAATCGATGTAAACTCGTTGTTTTCTAAAACACAAGAGTCAATTCTCATAAACAAACATAAAACACGTTACTTTTTTTATTATTTGTTTTTGTTGCAATGTTTTATAATGCACGTGATTTTTTTTTTTTTTTTTTTGAACTTGCGATGCGAACGTGGGACAGTTACCGACATGATTTTGGAGCAACAAAGAGAGTTCCAGTGTCATATATTTAAGTAAAACTTCAAAATTTTGTCAAGCATTTCATGCGACGAAGTTTACTATATGACTTTTTTGTTTTGTTTTTAATTGGAAGTGCTTGAGAAATTCCTCTAAACCTTAAATTCAGTAGGGCAATTCCACGGTGTCGGACGTAAGAATTGCACGAAATTTACTTTAAAAATCCAGCACATTTATTGGTTAACTTAAGAAAAAAAATATTTAACTCATGGTGTCGGACGTATGAGCTGAATCTGAAAAATGAGACTAGCAAAACTAAAATCTAAGATTCAGGTCAATGGCTTAATCTGCAACTGTGTAACTACTTTTATGTCAAGGAGCAATGATGAAATATTGATAACTCATAAATATTTTTTTAATTTTATAGGTATTAAGTGCCATAATAGGGACTTTGGTATTGGTGTCGGACGTAATATGTACAAAATTACCATGGTGTCGGACATAAATAAAAGTGTTTAAAATCTAATTAAATTACTTTTAATTTTGCTTAACCTTGAGTAATATGTTAATGACAATAAATGAGATGTTTAGATAATTACAACATTAAATATCAAATATTTTTCCTAAATGTTGATTATCAGCCACTTTTAATTGGGATAGAAAAAAATTCTTTAAAATATTTTATTTCGTATAGATGATTTTATCTTCCTCTTTTCGCCATTTAAAGTGTCCTTCTGTCCTATACATCACAGATATTTCAATCATTTCACCATTTAACAGGGGAATGCATCCTGGGTAATGTACAGACTCATAGTTACCCGCAACCCAGTTGTGTACTGTAAGTTGTGCAAAATCTTCAAATTCATCCAATGCATCACTGTCAGATAATTCTTTAAGTTGTTCTAAAGATAATTCTTTAGAACAACCATCCTAAGTGTTTTTGAGGAAGAAGTGTCTGAGATAGCAATTTTATTCAATGAATTTACTTTGACTTGAGTGCATGCAGTGCTACAAGGTTTTTCTCAAATATTGTTACAATGTTGCTGAATTTATGCATGATCTTTTCTGATGATATGTGTACTTCAAGTTCACTGCTCAAAAATGAAGAAGCCACAGATGCATAATTCTTGTGGCATACTGCTCAACACTATTCCAGCTTGTCTAGTACAACGAACCTTTGGTTGCAGTGGCGGACTGATTTGGTTGAGACCCCCCCCCCCCCCCCCCCCCCCCCCCGTCATTTTACTTTCAGCTCTTACATTACGCCACTTTTTTTTTTTTTTTGTTCTTAATCTTACCAACTACTATGCTGTCTACAGCTCCTTCCCCAGGAAACACTGCAAAGAAATTCCGGGTTAATTTCGTGTTGAATTTCTGCTCAAAAAAATTTAAATTATGTTAATAGGTAGCTTTGCTTAAATTGTTAGCTGGGTCTATCTGAGAAAACTTGTATATTTTTAGTGTTTGGGTAATGGGTATTTAGTTTTAAGATATTTCCAAAAGGTAACTTATGAATTTATGCATGGCGAGTTTGGTATGATCCAAAGTATCAAATATTATTGCAAAAGTTTGAAAGAATTCTTTGGAAATTCACGCATGGGATGTGAAGATCGTGGCTTGGGCATGGCATGTGCCCAGTTTGCCAGATTCGATTTCGTTCCGCTGTAAAATTGCCGCATTTTGATATGCTTTAAATAAACAAAAAACTATTCCTTATAAGTTCAGTGCTTCTAGGGGAAAAAAAGTAACAAATTGGACCAGTTGTGATTAATCAATTACCAGTTTCATGGTATAAAAAAATGTTTTAAAGTAAGAGTACCTATTTATAAAGACATTTTAATGACTAAAGCATAAAGAAAAGTTATTATTGCTGTCCTCTATCTCTTCTATTTTAAATAAGAAAAATTCTGTAATCAGAACAAGGTAATAAATTTAAAAATCTTAGTGTCGGACGTAATGTGGTGTCGGACGTAATTAATTTTTTACGTCCGACACCGTAAAATAACACAAAATTATTTATTTGATTTTTGTTTGGATTGCACATTTTCAATAGTAACTGATGTTCTGATTTGCAGGTAAAATGTTTTGTAAAATATCCCATCCTATTTTATACAGCACAAAAATTTTTAGGCTATTTAGTGTCGGACGTAATTTTATCAAAGTGCCTGTTATAAATAAGCTTTTAAAGACAAAAATATTTTGTTTAGGTCTCATTTTTTGTGCTACATTTGTTCTAAAGTGTTGTGGCTGGAAACTGAATCAGTTACAATTGAAAAATATTGTAACTATAGTTTGAAATACCAATTCCAACAAGATATCGAAAAATCCATCATGGCAGCATGTCGAAAATACCTTTGTTAAAAGGCTTGTAACTCTTATAGACATAAACTTTTGTGTTAATTTTATTTATTTTCATACTAGCTGTACCCGACGCGCGTTGCTACGCCAACAAAAAAATACATCATTATACTGATTTTCATGACAATCGGTTGAACGGGGCAGAAATTGCTACTCTGCAGTGCCACCTGGTGGTGAGTGGCTTCAATGAGCATATTATGCCCCTTCTCCGTGGAAAAATACATATATATAGCAATTTTCATAATAATCGGTCCAGGTATCAAGTGAAGCCATGACTATACTCAAATTTTGAACTCACGCAGTTTGCAAGATCAATCAATCGCTAAAAATATCAAATAGAAAAAATTTTAAATCCCCCCGTTGCATGAAAAGCCATAAAACAATAAAGAAAGAATTTATTTGTTCAAACTCAAGAAAAATGGCAACAGCTAACTTCTTATCAATGAGATTTTTCACGCGAGTTAATTTCTGCAGCCGATAATTTTATTCGTATTTATCCCATGGATTGTGACTTAAATTGGAATAAACGAGCTGATGTGTGCATCACATGACTTCCTTTTACACCAATTTAATGCTATTTCCCTATTATTGCAATTTTAATGGGATTCTCTCTCTAACTCTTTAAATATCACTAGCAATGGCCACATTGAAAGCAGATTTAAAAAAAAAAAATCGCCAAATTTTTCGCCAAGTTGGCAACAAAACTTGGCAACCAAAAGACTGGCGATATATCGCCAAGTGACCGCCAAATTATAACACCACTTGAGTTTGCATCGAAATTAACAATGATTTCCCCCCAAAAAGGTGCAAAAGACCCCTTTAGAAACACCCGAATGCAACCAAAATAGGAGGTGCACAACTAGACCCCACTACGAGTCTATGTACCAAATTTCAACTTTCTAGGACATACCATTTTTGAGTTATGCGAGATACATACGCACATACGCACATACATACAGACGTCACGAGAAAAGTCGTTGTAATTACCTCGGTGATGGTCAAAATGGATATTTCGCGTGTCTATACATTCTTAGGCACTTTTCCGAATGTGGTCGAATCGAAAAAAAAACTCAACATTCATTTGGGGGTGAGCAAAATGGAAATTAAGGGCGATTTTTGAGTGAAAATTTTTTCGCGAATACAATACTTCCTTTTTTGTAAAAGGAAGTAAAAAGGAACTATCGATCGGGTTTTTTTCGAACTAGTCTATAAACCTTCCCAGTACCAAAAATAACAAACGGTGAAAGTTTCAGCCAAATCTGCCGGGTAGTTTTTGAGTTCAATGATGACATACGGACAAACATTCATTTATATATATATATATAGATGATTCAATTCATAAGCTTCAAAATGATACCTAATTTGTGAGAAAAAAAAGATTTTGAAAAATTGGTCATCAGTTCCCCATTTCCGTGGAATTGCCCAGTAGCGTAACTAGGGGTTGGCAGGAGTGGCTCTCGCCAGGAGCTCAGCCGCCAGGGGGGCGGCATTTCAACTGATTTAAAAAAAAAAACCTTTTGAGAGGGGGGGGGGGTATCATAGAATTTGAAAAGTGCTGAAAAAAAAACTCGCAAAAAAAAAAAAAAAATGCTAGAGACACATTGAGAATCATTGAAAACAATTCTAAAAAAGAAAATAAGAAAAAAAATTACAATGTTGCCTCCTATTTGTCGAATCAACTAATCAAAATGTTCAAAAAAAAATTTGAACCTTTCAAAAAACCTCCGGTGACTTCCCATGTGGGCGACCATGGAGGGGGGGTGCAAATTCTTTAGTTCGCCAAGGGCGCTAGACCCCATAGTTACGCTACTGCTTAAATTAGCACTTTTCCTGATATTCACCCATAAACATCCTAAAAAGACCAGTGAAGAGGTCGATAAGTAAATTTTTACTTCCGCCGTAAAGAAATTTCCAGAAGCAACCAAAAAATTGGATAAATCTAGTATCTGGTACTGTACCATTTACTAGCCCCGAAGTTTCCGAATTAGGGGTTCAATACAAAAAAAAAAGAAAAAAGAAAAAAAATCTAAGCAAATTCAATTGATATTTTAACTTAAAATAGAATCATTCAACAGATAAATATCGTTAGATTTCGTGTTTGAACTTAAATAAAAGGAAATTGAACTTCTCATTGAAGGACGGATATACACTATTAGGGGAAGGGTGGGCAAAGTGGCCACTGCGGGCATAGTGGCCACGGCCGATTTCTCTGCCACCCAGTGGCGCTACGCAGCGGCCAACGCCTCAACTACTGCGTGAGACCTTCATTAGTGTTCCATAGCGTTGTGAAGGTGATCAGTTTACGTGTTCCGATTTTAATGTCAAATTTGTTGTTTTTCAAGTTGTTGATGTAAGGTAAGTGGTCTACTTTATTTTGTATATCTATAACTACGACCCTAGTAAGTAATGCTGACAATAACCATTAAAAAGAGTGTAATTTAGGCTATCAATTCATGTGTAGGAGTAAGAGCTGGGTGTAACAGGTGTCCGTGTAAAGTCGCATTTTCGTAATGGCGTCAGAAAGGGCAAAGTGACCACAGCAGTGGCCACTTTACCCTCTACCGTGGCTACTTTGCCCGACACCAACAATTTTAGTTTTTTTATATAAAATATATTTATTTTACCTGTCCCCGAACCCAGGTTAGGTATCCTATAGCAAGTATTTAGTTTTATTTTAAATATATTTATTAATATATAGAAAAAAGTAAAATTAAATGTCTTGTATGCAACTACAACTTATTTCCCTTTTTTTTTTCAGTTGGAGTCATGGTCTCTAAATATAAACGGAAAAGCGAGCAACAGTCTTGGGATCCTCAGGCGATGCAGCGGGCTATCGACGCCGTGAAAGATGGTATGCCAATGCAGACAGCTGCCAAAAGCTTCAATGTTCCAAGGAACACGTTGAAACGCCGGGTTTTAAATAGGAACCAGCATGCTAAGGCAACAAACAAAGTTCTTGGCCACTACCGTCCTGTTTTCACTGCAGAACAAGAAGAGCAGCTTGTAAAACATCTTTTAGAAATGGAGATACGCTTTTTCGGAATCACTGTACCTGATTTGCGGAGTCTTGCGTACAAACTTGCAGAGCAAAATAAAATCCCACATAACTTCAACAATGAAAAAAAAATGGCTGGGAAAGATTGGGTTAGGGGCTTTAGACAGCGCCACCCTGAAATGGTGTTGAGAGTACCAGAGGCAACTTCGGCGGCAAGAGCTCAAGCGTTTAACAAAGTAAATGTTTCGAAGTTCTTCGACATTTTAGAGGATGTCCAGAAAAACCATTTATATCCTCCTCACAGGGTTTACAATGTCGACGAAACAGGACTTATGACTGTCCAGACTAAATCGTCAAAGGTTTTTGCGCTTAAAGGCAGACGACAAGTTGGCTCTCTCACATCTGCTGAAAGAGGTGTTCTTTCGACATTTGTAGTTTCTATGTCAGCAGGGGGGACTTTTATACCTCCTATGGTCATATTTCCAAGGCAGCGGATGAAAGTTGAGCTCCAGGATGGTTCTCCGCCAGGGACAGTTTTCGCCTGCCATCCATCAGGATGGATGCAAACGGACATTTTCACTCAATGGTTTGAGCACTTTTTACGCTTTGCTAAGCCTTCAGAAGACGACCCTGTTTTATTGGTACTTGATGGACATGCAACGCACACCAGGAACCTTGAATTTCTAGAAAAGGCCAGGAAAAACCATACAACTGTGGTTTGCATCCCCCCTCATTGCAGTCACAAGCTCCAGCCGTTAGACGTTGCGTTTATGGGGCCATTTAACACCTATTATGTACAAGCAATTGAGAGATTCTTGCGAAATAACCCTGGTAGGCAAGTAACCCAATATCAAGTGTCTCGTCTTCTCGGGGAGTCATTTTTGAGCGCAGCTACTCCTACTGTTGCGGTTAACGGATTTAGAAGGTGTGGCATAGTGCCAATCAACAGAGATGTGTTCACTGAAGCAGATTTTATTGCTTCTACAACAACGGAAATTCCCAATCCATCTCAGCCACACCGCACAGCTGACATCAATCCAGTTTCACCGGACTCTGATAAAGAAGGATCTGCTGATGCCGATCCCAACGCAAGTGCAACATCAGGGCCTGTTGATCCCGATCCCGAAGAAAGCACAAGCTCAGGGCCTATATTAGGTGCCGGAGACCCCACAGCATTATTTGTTCTCGTCTCTTCAACCCTAAATGCCTCAAATGATGGTCGTCCATTAAAACCCGATGCCTCATCTGCCTTAAGCTCCATGCCTAGTACCTCATCTGCTGTAAGTCCAACCGCCATACCCAGTACATCATTTGCTGTTAGCCCTCAAGATATTGTCCCGATTCCAAAAATAAATATCATCAAAAGAAAAAATAAAAGAAAAAAGGGTTCGGCTGCAGTTTTAACCTCAAGCCCTTACAAGGCTGAACTTGAAGCAGCAAAGGCAGAAAAGGAAGACAAAGAAAAACTGAAGAGGATCAAACTAGAGAAAAAAGAAGAAAAAAAGAAGTTGGCTACCAAGAAAAAGAAACCAGCTGTCAAACAGAAAAGGAAACCAAAAGTGGGAAATCGTGCTTTGTTTTTGAACGAATCTGACAGTGATGAAAGTGACGTGGATTGTTTGTTCTGCCAGGACTCGTTCTCAAAATCAAAAGAAAATGAAGGGTGGATAAGGTGTCCGGCTTGCCACAAATGGGCACATGAAGCGTGTGCTGGATGTGAAGAAGAGGACAATGAATTTATTTGTGACCTGTGTAAATAGACTGCAAACATGAGACAAAAAATCATGAAAGTTGTGATTACATTTATTATATTTATTACATTTATCTTAGTTTTGTAAATTATCTTGAATTTGTGACAATATATACATAGTTTGGTATTTATAATGCATTTGTAGTATTATTTTTGACATCGGGCAAAGTGGCCACCCTGTGGCCGTTTTGCCCTACCCCATCGGGCAAAGTGGCCATTTGGTAGGGCGTGACAAAACAATTATTTTTATAAAAAGTAACTAAGATAGAGGTTAATACTATTTTTTTTAATGAGTATAACAATATATGCTATCTTATAAATAATTTTCATTTCTTTTGAACAATTATAACTACTTAAAAAAAATAAGTTTTCCTTAGAGTGGCCACTATGCCCACCCTTCCCCTATCATGAAAAGTATTAGGTCACTTTCGAAAATTCACTCTTTTACGGACTTAAAAATGTACAAAAAAAAAAAAAAAAAAGAGAAAGAAACCAATTGAATCGATTATTTTAGAAAAGGCGTAAGTAAGAAGTATAATACTAAAATTTGAATTTAAATAACTGAAATTTTGATGAAATATGAACGTTTAAAGCAATTAATTTTCACTGCGCATGCGAGAAAGATATAGAAATTTACACAATTTTTAACCCAATTAGATCCCTTAACTCAAAAAAAATTTCAGTTCAATATCTCAAAAATTTAAAAAGGTATCAGCAATCTAATGAGATGAATTGCAACAATTCTTAGACAGGCGACGAATCGTGAGGGATCGTTCGCAAATAACCTGTTTTTAAAACAAATCTCACTGAACGATTGCAGGCAAGTGTTGCAAACTTGCAAATGACCCCTTACGATTGACTTATACGTAAAAATTTGGGATAGTCAAGCGTTTTTAATTTCTGCTGTTTTGTTTTACACATTTTTCCAGCATACGAGTTATAATGGAAATTCCTCTTTAATAGAATCTGCACACAACGATTTTCCATTCGAAACCTTCAATTCAGATATACAAAGACTCTAACCTGTTTAGATTAGAAAAATAATAGGGAAAAATTATGTTTCCAATAAATAAAATTGATAAATGGACACACACATAAAATCTAAACTTAAAAGTTTCTTACCTGTTCAATGCGGAATTGAAGAACTTGTTTCCTCCATAATTTAAATACGAATCAAAGAAACAAAACCGCGCACATAAATCATCAGCAACTCTACATTTAATGACAAATAAAACGTCTTTCAATTATACCACCCGCAGACAAAGCAACAAACTTTCATATCAATAGCTCGCATCTTTTTTAACCTCGGCAAATTTATTTCCAAATTCTCTCAAACATCCATTAACACAAAATCTAAACATTTTAAATCTGAATCTTACACGATGTATTTTCTCTCGTGTTGCCAAATTGCGCTTAAGTAATTTTCGTCTTTTTTTCAACACCCGAGGGCAGACTGCTTTGGAAAATAGCCCGCGTTTTTTCGAGCCTCTATTATTGTTATTACCTGCAATTTAGGCGTTTATAAGGGTGGAGGTTTACGGCCATTATACAACGTTTAGTCGTGATAATGGCGTGTGAAAAAACACGCTTTAATAGCTTGCTTCTAACCGTAACCTTCAGCTTATTAAGGTAGAACTGCAACTGATTTCTTTTCTTCTCTTTTTCTTGTATGATGAACCTCTTAGTTAATGACCACACTCAAAGCATTCCTTTTAATAAAAATAGATACAGCAATGTGTTCGAGTAGAAGTTAAAAAGACAGTTTTTAGGATATAGTGGTTTTTTTTTTTTTCCTAGCTTTGTCCCTGTCTTGCTCGGCTATCCGTTTTTATGTGTATTTTTCTTGACTCTCCTACGAAGAAACTGTTTCTGATTAAAACTACGTTTTATTTAACATTTTTGTTGATCTATTTATAATTACAAACTTACTTGATTTTTTATAATTATTTTCTGTGTATAAACATTGATATTATACCGTTTTTAATAGTACTAATGAATACAGTAAACTCCTAATTATCCGCGAGCGGGATATCCGCGAGTCAATCAGCAGTGGGGTCGTTTCCAAAATTTTAAAAGCATTTTTTTCTGAAAGAGCATGCTTAAAAACATAGGATGATCATTTTTAAATAATTTGTTTTAGTTTAATATTTAAAAAAAAAATACTTAAATCGGTATGCTTTCATTGTTTATACTTCTGCCGATGACATTACAAATGATGAAATGCCTTTCATTGTTGCCATTCACAGAACAAAATATTTAATTCGCATCTTTACTCACGTGTACTGGCAACGATATGGTTGATAGCAAGCGTAGAGCGCAATTTTAACTCGCGTCTTGATTATCATAACGTGGAAACGCGATAGAAAGATGCGCCAAAGAGCATCATTTGTGACGTCATAAAGACCACGCCTTGTTTCCAAAATCGGACATTTAAAAAAATTAATTAAAAAAGAACTGTTGGGAAAATGAAAGTATTTTCTGGGTCCGTGTTATTTATTTATTTATTTATTTATTTTTGCTTATTCTATCAATTTCAGTGAAAAAAAATACTACTTTTGACTGAAGGAAACAACCCCATTAGGAACATGTATTTTCGCAGTAGAAAACAAATACCAATGGCTGTTTTTCATTTATTCATTTATTTATTTATTTATTTTGGTCGAAAAATTGTAAATTTAGACTCAGCTGTTTATTTATTTATTCTTTGTGCTTTCTTCATCTTACATACACTTGTTCTTCAATTATGTTAATCTCTGCTGCGCAAAAATACAACACATTTTTACTGTACTGCATGTATTTTCCCTGTTTGTAGAAAGAACTATTCATCAATGATGCTAAGTTTTTAAGGAAGGACAATGGGGTTGTTTCCAAAATTTTAAAAGTATTTTTTTCTGAAAGAGCATACTTAAAAACATAGGATTTGACCATTTTTTAAATAATTTGTTTAAGTTTAATATTTAAAAAAATTACTTAAATCCGCGCCCTTACATTGTTTATGCTTCTGTTTAATGACATCACAAATGATGAAATGCTATTCTGCGTTGCCACTCACAGAGCAAAATATTTAATTGGCATCTTTACTCACGTGTATTGGCAACGATATGGTTGATAGCAAGCATAGAACACAATTTTAATTCGCTTCTCGATTATTATAATGTGGAATCGTGGTAGAAAGATGCGGCAAAGTGCATCATTTGTAACGTCATCAAGACCACGCCTTGTTTCAAAAATTGGATGTTTTAAAAAATTAGTTAAAAAATAACTGTTGGGAAAATGAAAGTATTTTCTAGTTCCATGTTATTATTATTATTTTTATTTTATTTTATTTATTTATTTATTTATTTATTTATTTTTTTGCTTATTCTATCAATTTCAGTGCCAAAAAGTGCTACTTTTGAGGGAAGGAAACAACCCCATTTTTACCTTGTTTGTCTGTCATTTTAGCCTTTTTGTGGTTGATCCGCGATTTTCATTATCCGGGGCACTTGTGCCACCCAATTCTGCGGGTAATCGGGATTTTACTGCAATACGTTTTTTTCCATTTAAAAATACTATTCAATGAAATTTTACGTCACATAAATGTCAGTATTTCTTCTTCTTGGAACTGAAAAATAATTATAAGTACATTGCTTGCAGGAAGAATTTAATGACCCATTTTACTTTTTACTGTAGAACTAAAAGAGCCGTAGAATTTTAACCAACTAAAAGAAAAAAGAAGATTTTGTTGCAATAGCATGATATTTCAACTGGCAACAGCCTATCACTGCCCAATTCTTCGTTGGATAGCTCTATTTCAATCCTTAGACCATCGATTACATGGAAAGGCTAATATCCGGTTTATAGGCGGAAATGAACGTATCTATTAGTTTATATAGGGATGTCGGTTTGTTTCAGATGGGCACTTTTGCCTCTCTATTATTTTGCCTTAGTTTTGTACAAATGAAAATTTGCCCACAGCAGCATTTTTTAAATCTAAAGTATATTCGATCTATATTCTCACGGCAAAAACTAATTGATTTATTTATTCACAACAAAGTTTTGAGCTTACCATTTTGCTTTTACGTTCCTGAACAAAATGAAAATATTTTATTTTCTTTCTGTCGTTTCCATGGTAACTATTTTTGTTTCCCTTATTTTATTTTTGAGAATGCAATTAATGAATAAGGCTCTAGTGACATTATAAAACGCGTGCATCAAAATCACATCGTTATTTTCCCTTATCCCCTGCTAGATTCATTCAGATGGAACGGTCTTTACTTGGCAGATCGCCAAATTACATACAATCCGTGGTCACACAGTACCTAGGAAAAACAACAACCAATTTCAAACCTAGAAACAAGCCCAGCACTCAGAGGTGCCCAGGTGGAAAGTCACGGGAGGTCACTGTAACCTCCCCAAAATTTCTTTATTCGGAAAATTTTGTCACACGACTCAGCAAAATTTGGAGTTCTTTTCGGCAAAAGTATCATGATTCGGCGAAATTTGGGGTTCCATTCGGCAAAATCATCATTCGGTGAAATTTGGAGTCATATTCGACAAAAATATCATCATTGGGTAAAAATTTGAAGTTTTATAATATTTAGCAAATTGAGATTTTTTGCCCTCCCAAAAATTTATGCTCGCGTCGTGTTCTATTTCGTCGGTTGATTTTAAATCGCGTTGTATTAAATAAATGAATTACCAACGTTTTGATGCACAAAAATTGCAAATTACTGCAGACACGTGTTTCGGTGTTAAAAGGAACATCTTTTTCAATGCAAAGAAGAGTGACCTTTTGGATGAAAAGTCATCTGAGGATCAGTTTCTTCGGATATTCATCCAAAAGCTCACTCTTCTTTGATTAGAAAAAGGTTTCCTTGTAAGTTGTTCCCTTGTCAGTAATTTTCAATTTTTGTGCATCAAAACATTGGTAATTCATTTATTTAATTTTCAAGAAAAAAGGTATTTATTCGCTATTCTAGTGTTGTATGTTAAAATGAAACCCCCTTACAAGTGAATTTACCCAATTGCAAATTCGCCTGTTATTTCAAATATTTTTTCGGAAAATTCTTAAAATTACAAACGACCTTCATATGACATTTGTATTTCACATTATTTAATTTTCAAATAGCAGTCAACGCGGAACTCGCTGGCTTATTCCTTTTATTTACGAACGGAATGTTCGCTTTTATTTCTCATTGTTGGCATTTGTTACAAATAAAAAAACACATCCTGCGCGTTCTACTATATCTTTTTTCAATTGACGTTATTGCCTCAATTAATCGGCAGATTTAAAGCATCATTTCTGGCTAGCGGTGGCAACAGCGCCGCAAGCTGACTATTAGTCTGAAACAGACGAAACTTAATTGAGATATTAAGATCGAGCTTTCGGTGCCTAATGGCTAAGAACAGAAAAACACAATCAAATCTGCAAGCACTCATAAATCTGAGATACTTAAGAGCACGACTCAAGGACCTGCAACTTAATAGGAAAATATACGAGTTTGTGTAATAGGATTTGCAATGTGGGTTAATTTGCGTTTGACCTCATATTCAAATAGGATGAAAAGTTATTGAGGTGGTATATTATGAAAAGAAGAAAGTATGAGCCCTTACATTTTTTTCTCAATTTGTGAAATAGTCTTACTGGAGCTCTTTGATGATAATATATTGGTGATAACCATAGTAATCAATGAAGTTTCACTTCTCATCCAAAAGTGAGTTCTTTAGTTAGAAAATGTTAAAACATTTTCATTAAAAGCACGGAATGTGTTTGAGATTAATCATCAAGAACTAAGAAACCTATTTGTAACTTTTGACAACGTAGGAAAAAATAAAGTAATGTGAATTACCAGCAAAGTTCATTATTATACAATTTTTACTTTTTTTTAGTACATAGCAAGGGGGATGCATACCAATAACTCAGCGGGCTATAGTTGAAAAGCTTCCAAAAAAAGGAAAAAAATGTAAATTTAAGCGGAATGATAACATTAAGTGTGAGACAAGATAATTACGTACGATTCAACGTACAAAACTAATTTTCTCAAGCCGCGAAGTGTTTTCAAATGCAGACACACGGGAAAAGAAATTAGACATTAATAAAAAAGAAAGAAAAAGAAACATTTTTTTTTTTTTTTTTTGAAAAATTAAAGTTCTTGTCATAGCTCAATATTAAAAGCAATTTTTACTTTCGGTAGCAAATAGCAAATGAGATGTATACTAATTACGCAAAGGGCAGATATATTAAAATCTTTTTTAAAAAATCGAAATTTAGATGGGAAGTTAACATTAAGTGTGAGGACAAGATAATTTCGTACGGTTCAACTAAAAAAAATTTTCTCAATCCGCGAAATATTTTCTAATGCACACACACGAGAAAAGAAAAGAAAATATAGACAATAATAACAAAGTAAAAAAAATGGAATTCACTTCAGACAGATTAAAGTTTCTGTATTTAAGAAGCAGCCCTCTGTATCTCTAAAGTTATAATTTTGCATGAATTTTAGTCACTTGTTCAGGTTTTTTATTCTTTCTCTGGTTAAATGCTGTTGCCAGTTCACGAACTGTATTTTTAGAAAAATAATGATACTGGAATTTATTAGTTTTGAATTAAAATGGAAATGTTGTTCTAGTTACGTATGAATGTTTTCATTTAAAAATTACTGTAAAACAAATTGAAATATTTTCTGAAAACTTAAATAAGTTAACAGATTGATTTTTTTTTTAATTTTTGAGCTATCATGAATTTTTCGACGGTTTTATGGGGAAAAAATATTGTAGCTCAATGTTTACTTTTCCGCTTCTATGCGCTA
Organism: Uloborus diversus; assembly: GCF_026930045.1. NCBI lineage: Eukaryota > Metazoa > Arthropoda > Arachnida > Araneae > Uloboridae > Uloborus > Uloborus diversus. Next base: position 25,415,499 of record NC_072731.1, on the reverse strand, counting down.
TAGATAAAAAAAATTTTCTTTTGTCCAAGCTAATTAGATAATTTTTCCATATCTTTGAAGTTCTAGACACAATTTTCAATTTTTTATATCAATAAAAAAAAAAGCTGAATGAAAACTTTAACCCATAAAAGTCGCCAAGAAATGCATTTTAAAGTTTTGAGTCTTTTTTAATTCCGTAAAAAGTTTAAAATCATCATCGCTGACACGTGTGACAGGTTATCGGATTGCCTTTTGAAGAATCCAATCTTCATAGTGAATTAGACCTAAACTAATTGTCAACAAAGGAGAAAAAAGCCAGTAGCTGCAATGGAAGTTTTCTGTGGAAGTTTGAAAAATACAGGAAGGGAACGTCAGTTGCTGACGTTTTAGGTCACATTGCTTTTTTACGCGAGTAACTTTCAAAAATTCATTAAAAATCGATTATTGGTTTTCTGAATTTGGCAATAGTGAATTTGAGTTTTGTAAGTCTCTTAACAATATCTAACAGTCAAATCAAAATTTGTCATAAGTTTATACTTTCTTATTGAGAAATCTATTTGTAATTTTTGCATCTTATCAAAAAATAAAGTAATGTTCCTGCAAAGCTCTTTTTTTTTTTTTTCATTTTTGCTTTTAAAAGTAAATAGCAAGGGGAATGCATGCCAATTTCTTAATTTTTCTAAGCAAAAACATTGTGTTGATTCATACACGATTTTTTTTTTTACTATTATTCCTTTACTATTATTAGAAATCAGATGCACTACGTCTTGAAAATGAATTAGAAGTTATTCACAGAACCCATTACGTTAGACTTGTTGTCTTCAGCCCATTTTATTATTATTAACTGGTTATGGTAAATTTCATTTTTAATAAATAAAATTTTGATCCAAAGCATGTATAGGCGATTCTCCAAAATCCTAACAATATTATGTCCCAGAAGCCTAACTTAAGGGATGTTTGACCTAGATTTTTTTCTGCTTTTTTTTTTAATAGTTGGAAAAAACTTTTCCTATGTTATTCAACTCTTATTAAAACAATGACGAGTTTATTTTTTCCTATAAAATTTTTTGAGCAACCAGAAAGTCCCGTTTTTCCGCGTGTCCCAATTTATTTCTCAAATATACTTAAATTATTTAATATTTTTGCATCAACATTCCACAAATTTAATTTGAAGTACTATACGCATATTTAAAGGTGCAAAATAACATTCTTTAAATAAATTTAATTATTTAAATTATCAAAGTCATCATTTTTAAGTTTTTCCCCAGGTTTTCATGTTATTCTCCTCTGCTAGAAATGAATTACATTATTATAGATTTATAAAAAAAAAAAAAAAGGAAATTTTAATCTGCTGTACTACAACACTGTTTATTATTACCATTTTGTTAGATTCTTCGAGTATTTTGTTAATATAATTTGTCTGCAGTTCTTACTAAAACTTTGAAGTTCAAAATGGGTAAGTAACATTTTTGCTGTCATTCTCGTGGACAACATTTCTCTATGTTAAATAAAAGAAAAAAAAAATCTCTGCACATCGTGTGCAGTTGAATTAAGAGGTTAGAATAGAAAAATAACATTATTTACTTGAATTATAATCCTAGGTTTAAGTAACAAGCAAAGTTCAAGGAAAATGTCTTTCTCCTGGCACACAATGTCATACTCCTGACATAAAAAATCCCTCTCCTAGCATTATTTATAACGCACTGATAATACATTTTGTAGAATAGAATTTGTTTCCGAAAGATTTAGAAAATAGGATTAATTTTTTTTAAATTTGGCCCACTTTCTGGCTAAATCAAATTTTGTAAAGAATTTTGGCAAATTCTTTTCAAAAAATTTTGCTGAGAGTTGAGGGTTTTTTTTTTTTTTTAATAAAATAAATAACTATATAAGTACGAGAGCTCTTTAAAAAATTGGGAACGTTTTCAAATTGAAAAAAAAAAAAACTAAGCACAAGAAAAAATATAGATTATATACATGTGAAAGAGCGACTAAAATTCTTTTCTACACAGTCACCGTTAAAATTAGGCGCTTATCATAGCAGTGGACACAAGTTTTGAAATTCCACCGTCATAGAACTCTGCCGCCTGCGAACTCAGTCATTCAGTGACGTGCACCCGAAGTTCGTCGTCGTAGTCGTCAATGCGCTGTGTTCCTAGCTACTTCTTCATTCTTTTGAACATTTGGAAATCACTAGGTGCAAGATCAGGGTGGGTTAAGGTAAATCTCCTGTCATTAACCTCCCTTCCTTGTGAACATCAGTATGGTCATTTTTAAACTGAATGCACCATTTCCTGGTGCAACTTTTATTCAATACGTTGTTTCCGTACACTACACACACTTGCCGATAAATTTCAATAGGTTTTATGCTTTTTGCCGAAGAAAAACTTATCACAGACCGCACCTTACAACTGGCAGGATTTTTCATTTGCAAAGCACAATTAAATTTTTAATTAAAAAAAAAACTGGGCAGTGCAAAGATGTTCTCGTTGGGATGACAGGATGCCGACTGAGATGCCGAGCTCGCAGACATCAAAATATACGTGATCGGAACGCGCCTAGAGGCGTCAGATGTAAACGATCCTTACTTTCTAAATAGCTCTCGTAAATAAAATTTTACTTGATGTTAAAGAACTGTCACGAAGCTAAAAAATGTAAAGATGGTATACATTGCTTATTATTGTAATAACTATACATAAGAAAGTAAGCATTTGAGAAAAATCATGGACAATTTTGAAAAATAATCACAAAATTCATGCAAGAAATGTCATATAGGATATTATTGTTATTTTTTAAATAAGACATTTTTCTTCATTATGGACGAGCAAGGATTTCTGTCTATTGGTCTAATTTTTCTGGGGACCATGCCGGTCCGCCGGACTGGTTAAGAATCACTGCATTAGAAGATAAACCACGGCCATTGAACATGGACATGTTTTTCGCATCGACACCGACGGTTTGTACTAACTCGGATTATTTAACTTTATTTAGAAGCGTTAGTGTTTATCATTCATATCTCGATACTCTTATTGACGATTTACGGCGTTGATATTCAATAATTCAAGCGTGACAATATTTTCCCTTACGCTGCTCCAGAAACGTGCAACGGGCGACGCGCATTACATGGTGATGCATCCACATCGGGCTCGACAAATAAAATCAAAACCACAAACCGGTCATTACTCGCATCAATAATTCATTACAGAGTATATTTTTAGTATAAAGATGAGATCGAATTGCAGGAAACCATCGATCAGAGCAGCTCATTTGAATACACGGATCGGTGTAATGAAGTGGTTTCGGAAATTATTTACACGCGCGTGAATCCTTAGTAATTACGAATCCATCCACGGTTTAAAATTTACGCTACAAAATTCGGACCCTAGGGTGTAATCTGCAACCGAAACAAGTTCGCCATTTGCTTGCACTTCGATATGTCTTTGTCACATTTGCAATTCAAATGGCGCGTAGAACAAAAAGCGAGAATTAATCACCACCATCGATGGCAACTGTTGATATCGGTTGTAATTACGCTATTACGATACTTCGATGGAGTTGAATTTGGCTGGAGAGAAGAAAAGGAGATGATTGCATTGCTGGACCGAAGCCGTTTCTGGAGGTTTATGGTAAATGATCATTGGTAATCTGAGCAGCGGAGTTTAATGAGATGATCTCATTAACGGTTATTAAGAAACGGGATGCCTTAATGATGTTCGCTGATTAAATTAAAAATTATAGTCACAATGTGAGAACATACTCGCGAAGTAATTAATTCGCTTACCTCCTGGCGTAGGAAGAAGATAAATGATAAAAGGCTCGGTCGTTTTCAATTAATTTCAATCAAAATTATACGAGTTCATGTTAATTTTTCAAACTCTCGGCTGTTGAAACTAATGGAAAGTTAAGATAATGTACTTTACTATGTGGGTTAGTAAAACGCAACGTATTAATGTAAAATTTGCAATGCTGAAGCATTGGTCGTGACATTGAAAAGAACCCCTCCCTGTTTTAATAATTTCTGTAAAAGCAATGAACAAGAGTAAAAAAAAAAGAAAAACGAACTTCCAAAATGTGTCCTTTAAAGTATTTACCCCTTTTTCACTGTCAACCTGACACTCAGTTTTGCAATTTTTTCAATTTTAAATAAAAAAGAATTTTCTATTTCTATTTTTTTTTCAAAAATATAAACTTTTGTTTATTATTTAACTAAATTCCCATGTACCAGTTTTTCTAATTGAAAAGAAAACTCAATTAAGAATCATGAATAGGGAGACAGTATCAAGTCTTTTCCCCACCTCAGAAAAATTGAAAATCTGGCATTGTTATTTCCCCCTCCAAAAATTTCAAACTACGAAAAACAAAATTTGGGGAGCGGTACTAAGCTTGGTCAACTTGGCCCCCTTCGAAACAAAAACGCCACTGGTTCGCACCCCGGAAGTGTGCATTTGCAAGCGGGTTTTTTTTTTTTCGTTCTTAATTTTATCACGCATATTTCAACCAAACTCTCTCTCTTTATTTTTTTTCCAGGTGAAAACGGAACTTCATATTGTTTTAATTATAATGAGTGATTTAATTGAATTATATTTCCTATGCGAGGGAGAGATGGATTTTCATTTTCTTCAAATTGTAACAATCAATTTCATTCATGCAGAGAAATTTCCTTTTCACAAAACAAATAAGATGGCCAAGCAATCTTCGGGGGAGAGCGCAAGCGAATACCCTTCCATATCCTTAGCGGACCACGTACGGTAAAAATTATATTTTCACAACAATTTGTATTAGGTAAAATGAGATTAATTCAGAATTTTTCTTTCATGAATTTAATTACAACTAGAATATGAAGTTCCGTCCAGAACTAAACGTGCCTACTTTCCGCATACCAACATCGACATTCTTCAATTCATCGATCAGATGCAATCTGATCAATATTCTCTAAATTAGTCATTTTGTAAATTATGTCAAACATATCTTTTGAACATTTAAAGGTGATTTCTAAAAATAAAATATTCCGCTCTTATCTAATAAAATAGGTACGTAAAATATAAATAAACATAGAAATAAATTAGTACGACATTTTAAACAATGCTGATAATATCTTTTTCCAAATGAATTCGTTTATCGTTTTCAAAAAAAAAATAAATAAATAAATAGGTAAGTAAAATAAATAAATCAATAAATAAGTGAATAAAATAAAATAAAACACATAATAAAATAAAAATAAAATAAAAAGCATATCAAAATAAATAAATTTTATAGAAAGTAATAAAAGAAAATCGCTTGAAGCTCTTTTGGAGTAAAAATAAAGCGCCGAAATTTTTTTCTCCCCGTAGCCAAAAATCAAAAACAAGAAAATATATTTTAGAAAATAAAATAAATAAATAATGCACAGCTCTTTTTTTTTTTTTGTCTAAAAATAAAGCATTCCGAATTCAAATTTATTTCCAGTCTTCAAAAATGCAATAAATTAATCAAAACTTTAAAACTTAAATAAAAAATAAATCATCTCAGCAATTATTACTTTACTGTGAAAATCAGGACGGCGGAGTCGGAGCCGGAGTCGTGGAACTGATTTAAGGATACAGAGGTCAGAATCAGGATCGAAGCCCGTAAAATTCTAGACGTCGGAGTCTGGAGCTGGTCACTGTATCTCCGTTCCGCAGCCCTGGTAAAAGCATTCGCGCTTTTGAATTAATTTCATTTTTATTCTACCCTACAATCTCTTCTCATAAGTTTGCGTTAATGTTAAGTCTATGAAGTATGGTATTTAAATTTTTATCCATACCTTTTTTCCTATTTCTTGAAACTAAAAATTATGGGATGTTGTTTTCTTAATTAGTAATTCAGGAGCTAATGCTAAAAATTCTTGAGTTGTTCAAAGAATACCCTTAAAGAAGCTAAATCAAAAAACATTTTCCCAACATGTTCTTCTTTAATAGTTTTTCCCAACAAAGTTGGTTTTAAGCAAATCCATCTCTAAGTTCAGTTTATCTATAGTTTATCTAGTTTATCTAGTATATTTCCCTTAAATTTTCCCGTGGAAGCTAATGTTAAGTTTTTTTGAACTACTCAAAATTGAACGGAAAATTGTTCAAATCGTGAAAGTGAAGTATGGGAAAGAAGTGTCTTCTCCGAGGTCATTTGAACAAAAAAAAAAGTTTGTTCGAAGTGGATTATTCGCTCAAAAGTTATTGTGGGGGGTGGGGAGAGGGACAGATAGGTCAACAAAGAGACCGACCGATACATTTACCCCATCTCAAAGGCCTACTTTCCAATTTTTAATTTAATTTATTTTTGACCTTTATATATATATATATATATATATATATATATATATATATATATATATATGCTAGCGAAACTTTTGGGGGTGCATTGCCTTCTTTCATGTTTTTTCTTATTTCTTTCTTTGACCTTTATGAGAAAGTTGGCTAAAAGTGAGATAGATTAATTTTCTCTTCTGGTTGCAGGCCACATCAAAATTGCTCGCGAGTTACAAGTTGAAAATAACTCGTGTAGGAGACCCCATAGCCTATAAACTTGAAATTTCGTTTAAATCCCCCCCCCTCCCTTTTCTTGTACTTAATATCTTAAGCTCAAATTTTCACATAAACTGACAAACTCATTCACATTGTTTTGAAAAACACGGTAAATGTACCTTTTTCTTTTTTTCGTGCTTCTGAAACTCCTGTACGAAAGTTGAAAATAATTCTTTTACATGAAGTGCCGGTGGACACTTTTCATAATGGCAGTCATTAGATGTATTCAACGCGTTATTAACGAAAATAACTCTGTAATTATAAATGAGCTACTAGAGACCTGCGGGCGACCAGCCCCTGCCACCTCTTAATGTTGCTAATTATACGCTCACTTCAGTCATTTCCAAGGCATGGCCCGTGGAAAATATTTCTTAAAACAATTCTCTTACAGCTACCAAATGATTCGTTTTGCATCTATTGGGGTTTTTTTTAACTTCCTTTTACAAAAAAAAAGGAAGTATTGTACTCGCGAAAAAATTTTCACTCAAAAATCAATCTTAATTTCTATTTTACTCACCCCCAAATAAATGTTTTTTTTTTTTTTTTTTTGACTCGACCAAACGAGAATAAGTGCAAAAGAACGTATAGACACGCGAAATATCCGTAATGACGATTCCCGAGTTAATTACAACGAATTTTCTGGTGACGTCTGTATAATGTTTACGCAAAAAATACCTCAATACACAAAACTAAAAAATCCTTAATTTCTAAAAATTCACAAAAAAAATTTGCAGGAATTTGTTGCATTGTGTACTTGGGGACATACTTAATAAAATATTGTCCCTAATATTTTAGCTCCGTTTCACAATTTGTTGTTTTCAGAACGAATACACATTTTCGAAATTCAAAATTTGATTATACCTCACTAACTCAATTTTTTAAGTTGTTTCAATTCTGTTTCCGGGGTGCAATATTTTTACTTTGATCAAAAATAAAGAGAGCCAAGTAGGGGGAACAAAACTATACGAAATCTTATCAAAATTCAAAACATGTTCAATGACTCCGTTCTTGTACAATGTTTATTTACAGTAGTTTTACTTCGGTTAATTTTTCTTTCTTTTTACACATTTCTTTGATTACTTTTTTGTCATCTAGAAGTATTAATTTGAATTTTATAATTCATCAATGAGAGTCACGACTTATATCAAATTTTCATGAATAAGTCATCCAACTTTAAGAGTTTATCTATGGAGAATGGGTGGTCGAGGGTAAAATACATGTTTTAAGCAGCTCTGTTCGTTTCTACTTACTTAAATGTTTTTTAGTTCTTACACTAGGCGTGGTTTCTTTGTAAGAGTATTGAGTTGACTGTCGAGGGGATAGTGTATCAGACATTCTAGAATAAACTTGAACATTATTTATTTCTTCATAAAAAATTAACAATTTTTTTTTGTGCTAAAATATGTATACTTAGAGTAAAGCACTAAAAATAGTACACAATGTAAGTAAACGTAAGCGCAAAACTGTGCAATTTTTAAGTGAACTTTTAAAAGAAAGAGATTGTACTGTAAGCTTGAAATAGCTATTTAATGCAATTTTTTGACACAGTGGGCTTTATACAGAGTGAATATAATTAAAATTCCCTTTTCAGATGATGTAGAAAAAAAAAAAGAACCACTAGTACGAATGACTTCAAAATTTGAACTGAATATACGAGGGTAAGTCAAAATTACTTACATTTTTTGCTCTGCAACTTGATTAAACTGAGATAGGAGGCGGCCGCAGGCGCATGCGTTGAGTTCGCACGTGTGTGGTCACGTGTGTGGAATTTAATCAAGATCGTGACGATTGTCGTCTAGCTACAACAGCATAAGCATGTCAGCTACACTATCAAATTGTACCAAAGAGTAGCAACGAGTAGTGGTCAGATTTTTGTTGGCCAAAAAGCTGAAGCCAGCGGTTTGAAACAAACGCCGTGGTTTACTCCAAAGAAAGTTTTGTTGTTGCCAATGCCCGGCCGCACATGGCCCGTAACACCATGGAAACAACCAACAGGTTGTGATTTGAGACCCTGGAACACCCTCCCTACAGCTCAGGTCTCGCTCACAAAGACTTTCGTCTCTTGGAATCGCTCGAGGAAGCTTTGAGAGGTTGTCGATTTGCCTCAAAGATGGAAAAAAGACGATGCAAAAATGGCGTCATAACCATTCGATTCATAATTCTTGACTTACTCTCGTATAACTTGAACCATCAAAAAAGTCTGTAGTCCGATACATACAAAGGGGCTGAAGAAAATGAATAAGAAATTATAAGATGCAAGTTCTTTTGAAGTAAAATCTAGAAGAAGTTGGAAATCAATTGCTTTCGATGTCATTAGAAGATGTGCCAAAGCATTACAGGAGGAATATTTTTCTTATACAAAACCGTTCGTCCTTTCATCGAGTAAATTCATTCCAAATTTCAAGTCATTCTGATTCTGACCCGTGGTTCTTTTTTATACAGCATTTCGAAAGTTGGACTTTAATTAAAATCACATCACACAGATGTTCGCTATTCATGTCTATTTCATGTTTTGCAACCTCAATACTTCCAACACTAATCAAGGGGAATAATGTGCTTGACCTTAGAGTCACGGGGCTATATGATTTTTCTGGATAGTGGATGCCCAAAACTGTTCAAACCTTGACTGATTTCTCAACTGAACACTAAAAATGTTTCGGGCTCGAAGGTAGTTTTTTTTTTTTTTCGAAGTTATTTGTCTCGCTAAACACGAAAATCACCATTTAAAGTTCATGTCTCTCTAACTCTTGATTTCAAGATATAGAACTAACTTGGGTCATAAAAACTCACTGACAATCTTTTTTCGTAGCAGATTTAAGCCCCTCGCCTGGAACTGACCATTTTTGTAAATTTCAACCCCGGGTAGATATAGACAATCTCATCCCGCATAAAACAGAAAAGATTATCATTCAATCTAAATTTCTGGCAGATAAATGTCAAAAATGAGCCTTTAGTAGACAGACATGACAACCTGCTTTTATCCCTGCCCATAATCCTAAGAATGATGAAGAACTTTGAAAATTATGAACAAAGATGATTTTCCAACACTTTAGAGTGAAATTCCACATATTGAGCATAATGAAAGTCAAAGAGGGAATCTTTAAGGGCATTAAAAGGCGTGCAATAATGGAAGACAATACTTTTGATGAAATTTTTGTTATAGAAAGAGAGAGCAGCCTCGGAAGCCTCTAAAAGTTAGTATGATATGAAGATGTTTCGGCAGTAGAAAAGACGAGAACTAAACCAAGTTACTGAAAGACCTTCAGAAATTCCGTAGCATTAAATACAATATGTTTCTGAAACTTCATCTTAATCCTCTCTTTTGTAGATTTTCCCGTTAAAACTGTTGAACTCTGTAAGCGATGTGCGCGGTGAAAGTTTTCAACAAGATATTTCAGCAGTTGAAAGCAGAAATCAGGGTCACTGGGATGAGTTAACGCTTCCCCATCCCCACTATACTTTTGGACTATTGCAAGAGATGCTCTTAGACGTACAAGAAGGTATGGAAAAGGCAGCTGAAATCAACTGCACATTTCTGAAAAATAAACATCGTTTAAGGAAACCATGAACTATTGCATTGCATTCATTACACAGAACTTTTGTTTTTTAATTTGCTTTTAAATCGATGAGTGGGTTGCTGTGTATCTTCTCCAATGGTCTGTGATATGTGTTTACCTTGAAAACAAGGGCAAACAAAAAATATTTCATTTACATTGCTTATTTTTTCCGACTTTGACATGTATTATGTCATGCATGAGACTACTACCCCTTATTTTCAACCAGGAGAGAGTTGGTTACAAAGATTACTTTTTGCCATTATGCATACTGTAGCTGTGTATGAGTATATTTCGTATATGAGAAATAAGCGCTGTACGTCTGCTGTCATGTGAAAGTTCTAGCTCGATAATTGAACATTTAGTTGGAGTGAGACGAGTAATATGAAACATGGACTAAGAGTTCAACCGGAGAGCCACATCGTAAGACTATTAACCTTTTAAGTGGGAATTGTTACTTCCTTTCACCACTATGCGCCAATAATAGTGGTTGACATATTAAAAGCAATAGCTCTCTGTTCTTAACCACTACAGCTTGATAGAGTAAGGTAAAAGGCTCTGACTGGTCTTCACGATTTGCAGTTGGCAGTTGCTGCTTCTTGGATCAGTATAAAACTTAACCAATCACTATGAATTGTACGAAATAATGCTTTTTCCACCCCCCAATTTTTGTATCGAATTGCAGCAATACCACAGCACAAACAATATCATTTTCGAAACAGTTTGAAAATAATTAGTATTGCTTTAAATGATAATAAATGGAAATATTCAAGTGAAATAAATCATGTTGGAGTGTAATTTCAATAGTCTAGGAGCAGTTTACGTAATTTCAATTGCTTAAGGAGTAATCAAGAAGTGGGGGAGAAGAAGAATTATAAATCGAAGCATTTTGATTCATATTTACAGAATACTTTGATTTGGATCGTAACACCATCACCCATTTCACTCTTCCTTACATAACGTGAGTAGCAGTGTCCCGTGCTCTAAACACAATACCCTGTCATAACTCCAAACCTCCAGAATTCTAATTACCCATGAGTTATCACCACTAATGTATCATCTGCGTTTCAGAAAAAGAAGAAAAGCATTGCGACACGTAATAATCCCAATCAAGTGATAATCTATCTGTCCTTCGATACCATCTCTATTCTCTACTCATTTCAGAACCATCTGTTATTACTCGTAATGCTATCAGTTACTCACGGGCATAATTAAAAGGAATTAACAAGGCTATTACCTCCAAATTGCTTCTATGCGATCTGTGATCTTTTTCCAACCCCTAGGGAGACGCTGTAAATAAATAATTTCCGCAGGAGTATGTGTGTCCATCAACCATCAACTCCTTCCGATTACATTACTTCCACCAAATTATCCAAAAGTCCTTAAAAGCAAAGACAAGGACGCCAATTAATCTGCGTGTTTTGGCGCAATTTTGGGAGCGACAATCATTAAGTGTCGTTATTGACTGGCACAGTCCTAGACCGATTGAGAAACTTAATAAGAGATTTTTATCGTATAATTGCCCGTCTGCTCTGCGTGGGGTGGGAGAAGAGACTTTTGTCACAAAGCACGTCTTCAGAAATAAGAGAAGACACCAACTACAGCTATCTTTTTGCTCCAATTCTTTACGGTCATTTAGGGTAATTTTGCACCATTGTGGGCTGTCTTGACAGCACTTCATATTTTTTTAATGTATTTGAAGTCAAAAGGTCCTGTAGAAAGGGTTCAATGTTGCCCACTGTTGGTAAGGTTATACTCAGTATTCTACCTTTTACTTTGAAATATCAGTCGGAAACATCACTCACAGCTCATTGCGCATTGTATAATCCACTAGTTGCATTGCCCGGCATTGCACGGTCTACCTCGAAAATAAAAGTTGCGTCAAGAGACGCATATACAACAGTCACGTTTAAATAGAAGAAAAAAAAACAATAAATTCCCCTTCAACGTGTAGAAAAGAGCAATTTCATGACTCAAAATTTCAACTTAGACCTCTTTGGACTTGATAAAAATTTCTAAAATTCAGTCATTGTTGTTAATAGGCTTGAACATTTGTTTCACAGATTTTCTGTCAAAAACCTTTAAAGAGATGTTTCACCCCCTCCCCCCCCCCCGCCCTCCATTGGTTTGAAAAACCCTGTGTGAAGCCCTGAGCATCATAGGACCTCTGTGCCAAGTTCGACAAAGATCCGACGTAAACTGAATTTGGCATAATGAAAACTGGTTGTGAGGCTTTTTCAACCCCCCCCCCCCTTTATCCGGAAAAAATACCACACTTAAATTTCCGAGCATCAAACGACTACTGTGCAGATTTTGGCAAAAATCAGACATAACTGCGAATTTGTATAAGTAACGAACACAATCTCACACAAGTGAACTTCCAATTATATAAATTCGTGGCTAATCCGGCAAGCAGGAAATATCTTCAACTGTCCTCTGATTTGTTTAAATGCTATTCAGAAATTTTTAGTACATACATTCATGCATGGGTGGATACAGGATTTCATTTTAGGGGGAGGGTCATGCTCAAGAATGTAGTCTTACGTACAACAATTTTCTTGAACTTTGGTTTCTTTAGGTGTCAACAAAAGCACAAAATTGGCCATTAGTTGGTTGCAAACTTCATTATTTTTTACTATTTTGAATTAAACACTTAAATTATTATTAATTAAAATTAATAATAATCAACACATTAAAATGACCTAGTTAAGTTGTATTCTAATCTGTTTAGACTAGTATTCACACCAGACAACACAATACAATAAATAAATATTACGAAAATCTAAAAAAAACGAGCTGATGTGTACATCAGATCAGATGACTTCCTTTTACACCAACTTAATGTTATTTCCCCATTATTGGAAAATTTAATGTGATTCAATAGTTAACTCTCTAAATATCACCAACAGTGGCCAATTTGAAACCAGATTATAAAAAAAATCGCCAAATTTGTCGCCAAGTTGGTGACAAAACTTGACGACCAAAAGACTGGCAATATATCGCCAAGTGTCCGCCAAATTATACCGTTATTTAATGCTCCAAAAAATGAATTAAAAAGACATTTACTCCTTTTCTCATGGTTTCGACATTTTTATTATTTTTTCAAGCAAACATTCAAATAAAGGGTGTTTCTTTTAGAGGTATAGAACTTGAGGTTCAAATGAAGCACCGTTAAATGATATAAATCGCCATGAATTTGGCTTTATTCGAAAGATGATGCTTTGCCATTTTTATTTAAATGTCATTTCTGGTATATGGCCACTTCGACTGGCTTGAAGAGCGTCTAATCGGGAAGTCCAATTTTCTATCACTTTTTGCAGCAATGCGGGCCGTATGTGAGTGAAATGTGGCGAATGTTCTTGTCCAAGGCGTCAATCGTCCGTGGCTTATCGGTGTAGACCTGAAACTTCACGCAGACCCACAAAAATAGTTCAGCGTAGTTAAATGGCATGATCCCGCAGACCAATTCACGGGTCCATTAAACGAAATTATTCGTTCACCGAACGTTTCTTTCAATAAGTCAATTGTGACACGCACCGTGCGACGTGTTAAACCGCCCTGTTGTCTATTCATGATGAAATGGCAAACCAAGTTAAACACAAAACAAGCGAAAACTATCAAAATGGTACACATATCAAACAATGTTCCCGACTTAAAGTACTATACCTCTAAAAAAAAACACCCTTTATTACCGCGAGTTATCCTTGTATCGCTACTGCATTCATGCATATTTTAATAAATTTTTGAGCACATATTCCAGTTTCTATTGATCAGCATCCTGCACGATCAACAATGCACGCCCGATTGAAATACTCCTTCGAAGCATCCCCACTCTCAGAGCTAGATGCCACAGAGATCTCCAGGCCCGATAGATCCTCGCATCCTCCAAGCATCGTTTATCCAGCAGGAAGCGAATCTAGGAGATCAGGGTGTCTTTGTGCAAGTCGCACTGATCTACATCCAGATAACGTACACCTGTTCTCTGCCCTCAGTGAGAGGAATTGCCTGTTTGATCTTAATTATCTCTCTCTTTAAGCTTAATGGGGATCTTCAAGAAGATGCTAAATAATGAGATAACTGTGAAGTTGGTGCAGGAATGTGCCATTGGATGCCTATCTAATGTGGGATTCTCTTGCATGTGTCCTACGGCGACTCATGGAGTATGTGATATCTAGATAAATGAACTTTTTCTTGTTAATATCTTGGGTTGGCAACTAAGTTCCCGTCTTTTTTCCCCCTAGAATTTCAACATTCCGCTTGTCATTAACTGTGTTTTAAATAATGTTTTGAACCGTATCAACTTTTGTAAGTTTCGGATTTAACCTCACTGTCGTTTTCAACTCGGTCAAGTGACGAATTTGTCATCTGATTGGAGAAATCAGATGCGATTGACGCGATTGGATTAGACGTTGTCCCACGTGATTAGTCGAGAGCGAGATTGAAAAATTTTCGACCGGTACTAGAATTTCCCCGTTTGCATTCAGTTTTTATTCCAGTTAATTTGTTTTAATTGCCAAATCGTTAAAATGGAAATTTGAGTAGAGAAAAATGATCATTTTTCTACGCTTCCTTCAATTTACTTTCTACCGCATTTTTGGGACCTAAATAGCTACTCGTGACATTTACATTCTTTATGAAGAGGTGTCGTACCCGAAAGAACTCTACGTGATCGGCATGCTGTACGAAGTTTGAAAATGTAAATTTTAACCTCAAAAACAATCGTTTTGGTCGTTCAGTCAAACTCGGCAATTTCACAAACTTTTGCATGCAACTTTAATATATTTTTTTTTAAAGGCGGCAAATTTGCTGCCATCCCAAAGCATAATAAAAAGTACTTAAAATACACCGCCAGCTCAGTTATTCCATCCGAGGACTGCAGTTTCGTGCTTCTTAGCACTCATCAGCCCGGAATAGGAATCACATGAGCTGGAGGCGAAAAATCTCTTAAGAAGGCCAAGAGAGCCAAACAAACTGGTAGCTGATGCAGAATTATCAAACCAGAAGAGCGACCGCAGCAATGGTGCGGTTCAACTCAAAGATTGATTGCAAAGCTAAGGTAATTTTTTAGTAAGTTACCGCCCTAAAGCCAGGGCTAAGGCAGAAATACTTAAAATACACTGCCAGCTCAGTTATTCCATCCGAGGACTGCAGTTTCGTGCTTTTTCGCACTCATCAGCCCGGAATAGGAATCACATGAGCTGGAGGCGAAAAATCTCTTAAGGGAGCCAAGAGAGCCAAACAAACTGGTAGCTAATGCAGAATTAGCAAACCAGATGAGCGACCGCAGTCCTCGGATGGAATAACTGAGCTAGCGGTGTATTTTAAGTATTTCTGCCTTAGCCCTGGCTTTAGGGCGGTAACTTACTACAAAATACCTTAGCTTTGCCATCAATCTTTGAGTTGAACCGCACCATTGCTGCGGTCGCTCATCTGGTTTGCTAATTCTGCATTAGCTACCAGTTTGTTTGGTTCTCTTGGCTCCCTTAAAAGATTTTTCGCCTCCAGCTCATGTGATTTCTATTCCGGGCTGATGAGTGCTAAAAAGCACGAAACTGCAGTCCTCGGATGGAATAAATGAGCTGGCGGTGTATTTTAAGTATTTCTGCCTTAGCCCTGGCTTTAGGGAGGTAACTTACTACAAAATAATAAAAAGTGTCATTTATGCGTGTTGTGCCTCATAGAAGTCCAAGTTTTACATTGGATTTTTATCAAATCAAGTATTTGAATACTCAGTTATATTACTCGTACAATAACGAGTTTTTCAAAGTATAGAATAGCTCCAAGTCTTTTGAATTCCTTATTAAGAACCACAAATTGTGGATATATATTCGAACGGCTTTATGCATCATTTAGATTTTTGCCTTAATTCAAAGCATGTAAAAGTTTTCAGCTTTAAAAATTGTTTGCTGTTCGACCCATACTTACCGTATTACCCCGCATTATCCGGCATGCCGCAAAATTCGGGGCTCACCAGATTTTCAATAACACTTGCCTGGTCCTTTCCGGCATGCCGGAAAAATCGAAATTTGGAAAAAAAACCCCAAAAAATCAGAGCTATTCAATAAATAAAAATTAAACTCACATCTCTAAAATGAACGTAAAATAATTTATTTTAAAAAATTTTGAACGAATCACAGTAGCAATGATTGCTTCTGAATTGATTACTTTATTGGCATATAACCAAATCCGTTAATAATGACCTACCATAAATAACAAGCACACATTATATGCAATACACAATTGGAACTGAATGGGGAAATTTCGATTTTGTTTTATTGTAAAATAAACGTCAAATTATCCGGCACGCCCGAAAATTCGAATTTCCCGGCATGCTGGTCAACCTCGCTTTTTTCCGGTATGCCTACGGTAGTACTTCTGAAATAACTTTCTAATGGAGCAAATCAAATTCTTAAATACGAAGCCTATCATGTGCGTCCAAAGAATTCAGAAAATAGAAATCAAAGTGAAGAATGAACTTAATTGAAAGGCAATAAACTATCGTCTGCTTTAATTTACTTAGTTTCAATAGAACACGTAACTACAGTAAAAAAAAAAAAAAAACAGTGAGTTAAAATCACTGAAAAAATTCTTGTTCTTTAAAGTCTAAAAAAATAATTTTCAAAATACCGGTTTTTTCTCCTCGAACGGGTTAGATGGATTTGAAATTTCTAAAAAGTGTATTTTGCATTCTGATGTCTAATTTTTAATTTGACAGCCAACAAATCCATCATATGTCCGAAATAATTTGTTATACGGGATTTGGAATCCTATTAATCCATCCTAGTGGGCAGTAGAATCAACATTTTCCAAATCCTCAGTGATGGCGGCTTTCATTTCTGCTGCAGACCCTAATTGCCCCCCCCCCCCCCCATCATTGGCATATCATATACCAATTCAATTTATATTCCTGAGACTTGAGATGCGGAGAAACGATAGGTCACTTCATTACATAATCACATGTACCCGATTATGCAAAACTATACCCTGGAGCACTTTTTACTAAACGGAAGCTTTTGTCTTATTTAAAAAAATCCACCTTCAAACATCAATTCCGACTGTAAGTGTGTTTCTAGTACTTTTTAGTAATCGTTTGACTTATATGGTTTGAGAGAAAAGCAAAAAAAAGTATGATTACGATACATTAATCCAGCTCAAAGTATAAACGAACTTCCAATTTGCTGGTTTCTGGACAAGATGTTCATCTCAAAGAACTGTACAATGATCTTGACGAACTGCTGCTAGTAACAATATTTTGTGTGTGTATGTGTTTTTTTTAAAGCATGAATGAAAACACATGAATAAAATCCTTAGACATTAAAAAAAAAAACTTTGTCTTTAACAGACAAATAAAATGCTAAAAAATCACACATTTATTCTCAACTTGCCATTATTATTTTTTATTTTTTTTGCGTATTTAATATTATGGTAATAACGTAAAGTGTTTTGTCAAAGCTAATGCTTTTTTTAAATATTATAATTTTTAAATTAATTAAGAACATAAAAATAACTGAAAAACTAAGTAACCGAATGCTAAAGATTTTTTTAATTTACTTTAGAAACAAAATTGAAGTGAAAATATTTCTTAAAAATTAATGTTGACAAAAAACAACACTGAAAAAAAATGAATAAATAAGACATAGCAATTTCAAACAGACAGTTTTAATGCGACATCTGAATGGAAGCACAAACGTGTTACTCTAAGTAAGGGAACATAAAAGTTAATAAAAGTAAAGAGAAAACAATATTGCAAAGTGAGAGAAAGTGTTGCTTTTCAAAAGTTGCAAGGAAAATGTCGATTAGGGGTGGGGGGGGGGGGGGAGATGTCAGACGATCCTCACCATGAAGGTCTAAAAGCTGTCATTAGAGTCGAGACTAAAATCGTTTAATTAAAGGGTGCAACAAATGTAGCTCACCCCAAAATGATATTAATCACGAACTTGTAACAAATAACCAAAAAGAAAAAAAACCACATTAGATGATCCTGAACGGAAAAAATCAATTCGAGAAAAATACCTAAGTGGCCCTTTATTGCAATTTTTGGGATACTTTTGGTGGGAAAGGGGCATTGAAATACTTGCCTTGATCCATTCCACCTAGAAATTTTGTAAAAAGCTAATTAGCATCAATTAAAAGGCATTTAACTGCAATCGTGAATAAAAATAATTATTGTAAGATGAATATAATTGGCTATTTTTCGGAAACGTGACCATTTGTACTGCGTCACATGCAAATCATTTATTTTCTCTAACATCTGCTATTCGTAATGATCTATTAGCAGCCATTCGATATTAATACAGTTTATTTTGCGAGGAGGTAGATAAGTTAAATGTATTAAAGAGCTTCTAAATGTCTGATAAATGTGACATTATCTATTAGGTATATCTCTTAATAACAAGGTTCTTAATAATGAGTTGCGGATGACTTTACGAGTCTTTTTTCTTGTCTTAATGATAGTCATTTCCGTTTGAGTGGATCATGCAATTTCTAAAAAAACATAAAGTGAAGCAAAAATGAGATCTAGTTAAGTTAGAAATTTATGAAAGTGTTGACACATAACGCAACTATTATTTTTTGGAATAGTTGTTTAAAATCTAATAGAGCAGTATGTCACGATATTTTCATGTTTTTATGAGATAAGTAATTATTACTGAATGTAACTTATAAGGCTTTTTTTGAAAAAGTTCTTCATCCTTGTATAACCAAAAAAAGTTAGCTCCGGAACCTAGAGAACTAACTCTCCCATAAGTCAACTTCAATTTTCTAACAGCAGTTGCATCTCTCTATCAATTGTTTTAGACTCCAAATCATTTAAAATATTCATATACTCTTGTTAAAAGTTAAAACCATGTAACATTGGATGAAACTTCGTACTTTGTACGAAATGAGAAAATTAGGGTACTCGGGGATATCTTTTTCAGTCGAATTTCGGCCAAAATTTAGGATTTAATCATAGGATAATGAATTTTGATTCGGTTTGTCTATATGAGTATATCTACATGGTATACTTGACACCTGACATCCCCCACGTACTGTTTGGTATTTCGCCAAGTTGACGAAAAATGTGGTGCCAAAATAAGACGCCACATCCAGCGTCAGACTCAATTTTGAATTGTCGATAACTTTGATTCTCTGTAAGACGCTCTTTCCTGCAACAGATCAAGGTCATGTTATAGGCCCTAAGGCCTTGTTTTATAATTCAGGAAGTGTACTGATTCTGATGACAATTTTTGGTGGAATGTTGTGTTGATGTCATTAGATATATTAGTGTTTGCTGTAATAAGGAGTTTTAGAGACAAGCCTTTATTCAAATCAACCTTTCAAAAATGATTGACCTTATTCCAACAGAAAATTTCTAGGACCATTGTCAATTTTCTAATGCAAGGTATGGGAGTGGGGATTCAGTTCTGTTATACTTAGTTGAATAGGAAACTTAAAAAACATGTTGATTTTATGTATTAAGGACTGATGTCCTAATCAAATGAGGATTTCTTTATTTGGGAAATGATTTCTTTATTCTGATGGAAAGTTTTAGGATTGTTATACTTTTGTTGCTGTTAAAAAAATCCCTATACTAATGAGGATTTTTAAGAACTGCTAACATTATTATAATAGCGATGGTTGGGGAGCTTTCTCTTTTCTGCTCCAAATTTTTTGGGGCTGTTGTCTTTACGCCTATTAACTGTTTTAAGGGCTCTTGACCCTATTAAAATGGGTTTTAATAGGGTTTCTTTTCTTACTTACTGGAGATATTAGACTAGTGTTCTTATTCTAGATATATAATGTAAATTTTCCGATATCATTGAATTTATTCTAATCAGGATTAGCTTTTGGATTATTCACATAATTCTATACAATATTTTTTGAGACTCTTATCCTCACATCCCTGAGCAATTAGCAACAGACAACTTTACGGGTAATATTAGACGTATACGATTATTTTATAATTTAAGTCATAGTTGGATGTTGACGAAGAGTTTGAATTGTATTCGAAGACGGAGTAAACTTCTTACCTAACACTTCTGCAGATGAGAATTCGACTTCCCACTTCACGGGCCTATTTTAGAGAGCCTTATTATATCAGATCTGACAACCATTCAGTAAAAGAAAAAAAAATCAGACGGTATTCTCCCTATATTTGTTCTAATTTCATCAATTCTACTACTTAATAGCATTAAATTTCCATTCAAATTTCTTTTCTTTTTACTTCCTTTAACAAAAAAGGAAGTATTGTATTCGCGAAAAAAAATTTCACTCAAAAATCGACCTTAATTTCCATTTTACTCACCTCCGAATGGATATTGAGGTTTTTTTTTTTTTCGACTCGACCACACGTGGATAAGTGCCTAAGAACGTATAGATACGCGAAATATCCATAATGACGACTCCCGAGTTAATTACAACGAATTTCCTCGTGATGTCAGTATTTACGTATGTATGTATGTGTGTATGTCTTTTAACTCAAAAACGACAAGTCCTAGAAAGTTTAAATTTGGTACGTAGGCTCCTAGTAGGGTCTAGTTGTGCACCTCCTCTTTTGGTTGCATTCGGGTGTCTCTAAGGGGGTCTTTTGCCCCTTTTTGGATGGAATCATTGTTAATTTCGATGTAAACTCAAGTGGTGCTATAATTTGACGGACACTTGGCGATATATGCCCAGTCTATGCCAACTTGGCGACAAATTTGGCGATTTTTTTTTTAAAAATCTGATTTCAATTTGGCCGCTGTTGGTGATATTTAGAGAGTAAACTATTGAATCACATTAAAATTGCCAGTAATGGGGGAAATGACATTAAATTGGAGTAAAAGGAAGTCATGTGATGCACACATCAGCTCGTTTTAAATACGGTAAACTGCCGCTTATTGGCAGTCGGATTATCCATGGGTATTTACACATTTTTTTAACGGTGATGACTAACAGCTAACAGACTATTTTGTAAAAATTTAGAAGATGTTACTAGTATTATAGTCATTAAATGTTTTTAAAACTTATGATTGTGTTATTCGCATTTTTTAGCTATTATGTACACTAGTATCTTTTTTTATCTATTTTTCGCTTATACGCGGTTACCGTGCCACCCTATTCCGCTTATAATCGGGAGTTTACCGTATATCACTTAAAAGCAACGTCCGAAAGTTAACAATGACATCGTTTGATATTCTACTAAAAATCTTTCTAGATAGTCAGGTAATTCATAGCTTAAAACAAGTTTTGTAATTTTATCTTAAAACAAATCGCGCTTTCTCTATTCTTCCTAGATATTTTACACATTAACTGCAAATCTTTCTAGATATTTAGGTAATTCACTGTAACTTAAAAAAAGTTTGGGAGCAATGTTTTAAATGAATTGCATCCTTTCCAGAAAGAAAAAAAAAATGTCGGACTCTAAATTCTAAATAGTTCATTTTCCGAAGCGACATCATTTATCGCGCACTTTTAGAAACGCACTAGAGTTAAATTTTCATTCAGAACCTTTTCTTTTTCTTTTTTTTTCCTTTAAATACATCACTAAAAACAAAACTTCCGATATTTCTCTAACATCGTTTGATATTTGCACATCAGTTACAAATCTGTCTACATATTATTCAGGTAATTCATAGCTCAAAACAAGTCTTAAAACTAATCGCGCTTTCTCTATTCTTCCTAGATATTTACACATCAACTGCAAATCTTTCTAGGTATTCAGGTAGCTCACTGCTATAGCTTAAAACAAGTTTGGGAGCAATGTTTTAAATGAATTGCGTTATCTTCAGAAATAAAAAAAAAAAGTTTATCGGATAGACTAAATAACTCATTTTTCGAAGTGACATAATTTCTCGCGCACATTTAGAGACACTAGCATTAAATTTTCATTCAAATTTCGTTTTTTTTCCCCCACATAAATATATCATTTAAACCATTGTCCAATATTTCCCTAACGCCGTTTTATGTGAAAACATCAACTGTAAACTTTCGTAGATATTCAGGTAATTCATAACTTAAAACAAGTTTGGAAACAATGTTTTAAATGAATCTCGCTTTCTGTAAAAGAGAGAAAAAAAGTGTTTAATCGAATAGTCTAAACAGCTCATTTTCCGAAGTGACATAATTTGTCACGTGCATTTAGAGACACACTAGCATTAAATTTTCATTCATTTTTTTTTTAAATCCGTAAATACATCACTCAAAACCAACGTCCAATACTTAACTCACACCGTTTTATATGAACACATCAACTGCAAAACTTCCTAGATATACAGGTAATTCATAACTTAAAACAAGTTTGGAAACAATGTTTAGAACGAATCCCACTTTCTGCAGGAGAGAGGAAAAAAGTAAAAGTTTATCGGATAGTCTAACTAGCTCATTTTCCGAAGCGACATCATTTGTCACGCACATTTAGAGACACACTAGCAATAAATTTCCATTTAAAATTTCTTTTTTTTTTTTTTTTTGAAAATATATTATTTAAAACCAACGTCCAATATTTAACCGTTTTATATGAACACATCATGAGCAAACCTTTCTAGATATTCAGATAATTCATCACTTAAAACAAGTTTGGAAACAATGTTTAAAATGAATCCCACTTTCTGCAGGAGAGAGGGAAAAAAAGTTTGTCAGATAGTCTAAATAGCTCATTTTCCAAAGTGACATAACTTGTCACGCACATTTAGAGACACACTAGCAATAAATTTTCATTCAAAATTTCTTTTTTTTTTTCGTAAACATATCATTTAAAACCAACGTTCAATATTTACCCGTTTTATATGAGCACATCATGAGCAAACCTTCCTAGATATTCAAGTAATTCATAACTTAAAACAAGTTTGGAAACAATGTTTAAAATGAATCCCACTTCTGTATGAGAGAGAGAGAAAAAAGTTTATCGGATAGTCTAAATATCTAATTTTCCGAAGGTCATAACTTGTCACGCACATTTAGAGACACACTAGCAATAAATTTTCATTCAAAATTACTTTTTTTTTCTTACATATATCATTTAAAACCAACGTCCAATATTTAACATATTAAATATGAACACATCAGGAGCAAACCTTCAGGTAATTCATAACTTAAAACAAGTTTGGAAACAATGTTTAAAATGAATCCCACTTTATGCAGGAGAGAGGGAAAAAAAAAAGTTCATCGGATAGTCTAAATAGCTCATTTTCCGAAGCGACATCATTTGTCGCACACATTTAGAGATGTCTGGAATAGATAAACATGTATAATTGCGCCAAGGAGGGAGGGAAAAAACCTAACTGAAAAGCAACCTTTCAAAAGTCGGCAGATTCTCCGGAGCAATTACCTAACAATTAGAACAAAATTAGCGCACACGCGACTTAACAAAGGCGACTCTCATGCTGTCTCAGGGGAAGAGTAATCCCCCTTCCCCAAACAGCTATTAATTGCATCGTCGGTTTGTTCGAATTTGATCTATCCGCTCATATAAACATACACTTTATACGTTTATCTCCGGCATTGATCTTAGCTGGATCCAGTTGCGTTTCCAACCTACTCGAAAGCAAAGAAGGTGGAAACAGAATCGGGATTGAGCTCTATCCTCTCATGCAAGGAGAGAGATTGAGGGCTTGTCTCATGTAATCGGGAATTTATTTTGAGTTAGAATTCCACAGCAAAAAGCATTTCAAATGTGAAATGCGTAAATTTGTTCATATTTTTCATTAATCAGAAAATAAATCGTCGTTCTCACGAAAATAGTGTAAATCATGTCCGATATTTTTGAATTTTGTTTGTCTATTTTAATAGTTTGATCCTACTAGTTTTTATTATCATTAGTACTGATTCCTCCTTCATTTGTATATAATAAAGCAGCAATGTTTTGTAGGGAATATGAGGCAAAGTGAAAAAGGGAAATATTTACTCTGCGTTTAGCGCCACCTACCTAGTATTATTTTAGCAATATAGTTGCACATGTAGTCTATTCCAGTCAGGAAAAAAATACACCCAAAGATTAAATCATGAGATAATACAGGCAATTTTAAAAAATTGATAATCTTATTGTTTGTTGTAAGTCAAAAATTATTTTTGATGTAATAAAGTAAAAATATTGTTACTAATATTTTAAATATTAATTGTGACCTTTTAATTTGCGGTGCAATATTTATTTAGCTAATATTGAGTTTATTTGTATTTTAAGTATATTTCTCAAGTAGTGGAGTACAGGCGGGCCAAAGTGAAATAGCTTATTTCATTTACTCACTCAATCATTTATACTAAAACACTTACGTACTCATTTGTTAATTAATTCATTTACGGTCATTCATTTAGTAATAAACTTATTTATTCATTCATTCACTTATTTTCTCATTCATTCACTCATTTACTCACTCATTTATTTTTCTTCACATATTAATTAATTAAATTATTCGTTTATTGTTCTATTTTCTTTTTATTTATTCATTCAAAACTTTATTTACAGCGTCATTTGATCAAAAGTACTTTTTATAATCAAATATAAAATATCTCAATGGATAAATATTTCCTTTTTCACTTTGCACCATGAAAAAAGGTGAATAATCCCCCCTCCCCCTTTTTTCTGAGGTTCCTAATTACTGCTAAAAATAAAAAAGAATGTTTCAGTGAAAGTTTTACTATAAAATACAATGTTCTTTCTTTTTATACAGCAATTTTCAAAACAAATTTCCAATTTGTTCATTTTGAAAAAGCTCAGTCGTTTTATACATTTCGCTTTGTTCCACATTCCCTACCTAAGTAACTTATGACAGATTTTAGAATATCTTGGAGCGGATCATTCCGTGTAGCAGAGTGGACTAACACAGTGGCGTAGCGTGAGTTTTTTATGGAGGGGGGGGGGGGCATGTGAAATTTTTCGAAACTAAAGGCTAAAAAGCGTAATTTTAGGTCATTCCATGCAAGTTCATGTATAAAATTTTGTTGCATCATAGTGGGTATCACCCGTTATCCCCTCCTCTCACTGTGACTTTGGCCCTTTAAATAAATAGTTCGAATCATAAACGAAAGTATCAGTTACAATACAAGCATGAACTGAAGTAATGATTCTAAAATGTACTCTATCTGCAATTTTATGAGAAAAACAGCTTTCATTCTTGTTATTTTTTTTTCCTTTTAATACAAATGAAGGAGCATTCAACAGTTCAAATTAACTACCAGAAAAAAGAATTAAACTCATCTTGTTAGTTGACAATAGGACTCAAAGCTGCTAACTACGCAAGAAAATTACACCATTTAGTTCTTTCATAAGTATAACAATAATTGGGTGAAAATTTTCCATGATCGGACCAGTGATTGAAAATCACTTTTAATGGATCACAGCTTTACGTCAGCATATGTACATGCATATTTAAATGCAGATACTGCAAATTAATATTAGCATTTACCGAAAAGAATGCGATAATTTCGTTTTTAGAAGGGTGGGGAGGGTGGGGGGTTCTACTTGATTCTTTAGAAGCGTTTTGATATTTGACACCCGCAAAGACCCCCACACCTACCAAATTGCTCGGTTTATCGGTTTTAAATTCTCAGATAAAATTGAGCAAGTTCGTCCCCGAGGAGCATTTATATATGTATGACAAAAACTATACATAACAGCTTTACAGTGATACAATATAACATAATATAAAAACAAGAAAGTCATTATAATATAGAATATCCACTATAATATTAAAATCTGTTCGCGTCCGTCTGTCTGTCTGTCTGTCTGTCTGAAGATCGATCTTCTCGATAACCACTGCGAATCGGGAGTCAAACGAGATACCGATCAATTCGAAATTTTCCAAAGAAAACAATAGGACCAATCTCATAATTGTACGACTTTAATTAGCGGAGATATTAATTAAAACGTTAATTCACATAACGCTATTCAGGAATTTTTATTTTTTTCCTGTTGCCATTTTGCATATGGGTGAGCAAGTAAAATTCTAATAATTGTGTCAAAAGAGATTTTTTTGGCTGCTGTCCAAATCTTAAAACAACGTTTCCATCTAGAATTTCATTTTTAATTAGTTTAAAATTTGTTGCTCTATTCGGACATTTATCGTCTGTCCTTTCTTATTTTTTCACATTCAACGTTCTTATTTCTTTTCAGCATATGAAAAATGTTTCTTTAGTAATGTTTATTGATTGAAGTGTAAGTTTATCATTCACCGGCCTCATATTTGGGTACATTTAGGATGTGCGACTAATTATGTTTATTTTGTTGGACTTTTTTCCGTCACATGGGTGAGTTTTCGAATTGTAATAAATCTCTTTTTCCTTCCTGTTTCGATTTTTGCAATTCAGTTTGTATCGTTAAAAGAACATATTAAATTAAGATTGTTTGGATTTCTTTAAGTGAAACCGAGTTGAACAAAAAAGATTTTTTTTAAGGATTTTAACTAAAGCTTAATTGGAATCTGATGGCTTGATATTAAATTAATGCTTATTGGTATTTAATAAGTCTTGGTGCTTTAGTTTCACGTAATCAATAAAAAAGTGTGTGTCATTTTATGTAAAAAGCTGATTGTAACTGTACATAAATATTTCAGATATATTCTATCAGATTTAATTCAGTTTAAAGTGAGATAGTTGAGAATGGATATATTTTCATCTTTTGTGCTAATTGAAAATACTCATAACTTGTATTATTGATAAATATGATTAACGTTAAAGAGGTTTTTGATAAAAATATGCTCTACTGGTGTTTTGCAAACCTTGCATTACGCGTAATTATTTACTCCTTAGCGCTTTAGAAACTGATGTCAGAATAATACAAAAACATCAATTGAACAGCTCTTTCATTTTTTAAGTAGCCCGTGCAACGCCGGGCACGCAGGCTAGTATTGTAATGAAATGTAGAGAATTAAAAAGTATTACTAAATTGAAACGACATTAACTATTTAAAATATGAGATATAATATATATTAGTCAACGCCTTGAAACATGAAGTGAAGTATTTTGACATTGTGCACCTTTCCAAACACGGCAATACATAAGGAAAATAATTCCCCATTTTAGATTAAGATCAATTAATATCAGTTTAGACCCCGAATTTCTTCTGACAAACAGAAACATAACACATAACTGAAGATTCATTCCGAGGCACCTGCCTAATTATTGCAAAGCGGATATTTTACAAATCCAACCCCTAAACACACGGTATTTAATCTCAATGCTCGCAACAACAGTACTTAAAGGAGCATAACTTCCACCCTTTGTAAAATAACGCCAAAGACATAACCACAGGGAAGAAGCATAAATGACAATGGTAGCTGTAAAAACAAGCAAATCTTCAAAACGTAGCTTCCAGTGAAAAGGGCAGCTATTTCGCCCAAAATAATTACCGGTAATTTCGGATAAAGAGTTTGGACCCTCGAGGAAGGAAAGCCCCCACCCGAACATAAATCTCCCCCAGTTCTTGAAAAGCAGACAGGTAGTTAATAACGTGGCTTCCAGCATTAGGAATGTCAGTTGTTAAAATGGCAACAGCCTTTTAATTTCGAAGTCTTTAGACAAGCGTTTAGCCTTCTGCGGGAAATTCGCGATTTAACAGAATGCGTGTGTAGTTTAAGACACGGGCTGGTTTGAGATAGGGAGATATTTTAAAGTGGTTAGGAAAACAGAAGATATTTCAGGATAGGGATTGGAGGTTCTCTAGGTAAGCGAAAAGAACTCAAGTTAATTTGTTTTCCTGGCGAAAAAAAAAAAGTCAAAGTTACTTTTTACGGACTCCTGTTTTTGCCTGGAAAAATATATATTAGAATACTGTAAGACTTATGAGTAAGTTCTAGTCATATAGCTCAATTACGACAGATAGTCGTTACATTATGCTACGTAAACTATCCTTAGTGTTTATCGAAATGATACGTTTCGTTTTTATTTTCATACTATAGCTCAATTACGACAGATAGTCGTTACATTATGCTACGTAAACTATCCTTAGTGTTCATCGAAATGATACGTTTCGTTTTTATTTTCATACTGAAGTTTTAATTAATTAGTTTTATTTTTGGCAGTGGGAAAAAATTAATTCGAAGTGCATTATTTTTGACCGTAAGACAGAGCTGAGTGGAGGATTTTATTTTTGAAAAAAAAAAAGAATAATTTATTTGAGAGGATATTTTATTATTTTCCGCCCTTTGGTATATTTATGCTATATTTATTTTTTATTGTTGGCTAAGGGGCGCACCGCGAGGAGCTTTATTCCCCCCCCCCCTTCCCAAAAAAAAGCGCAACCGTGTTCTTTTTTTCCAAACAATTAAATTTTTTTGTGAAAAACAATTTATTAACTGCATTGTTTAAAAGGTGCTACTACTTCATTTCTTAATTTATTTTTTACGTATATATTTCATCAGATGAGAGAGGTATATTTTGTTTTTAGAAATCAGCTTCAAATACTAAAAAGGTACGTTTGACATAATTTGCCGTCTTAACTAATTAAGAAAACTTTGATCAAATGATGGAAAATCGAAGTTGGCGTAACGGGAGAGTAGGCTCGTTTAGTTTTGGAAGGAACTTCCTGTTTTAATTATCGTCTGCAAAGCTTTGTTTGTGTCATTTTATAATAATGCATTAGCAGAAAAAGAGTTTTGTTTTATTATTTTTAAGTACACAGACGCGAAAAATATATATGAATGTTAAAATTTGCAATTGTTTGAATTCAAGTGCCCTCATCATTCCTAAATAACTTGAATTATTCCTTTCTACTATAGCGCGGTTGAGCTACAGTATGATACATCAGAGAGAAAAGGTTTTTAGCATATTTTAATGAATGAAAAGTTAATTAACGAATCGTTTTGAAATTGGCCTGTAAACAGTTTCCGTTTTAAACTTTAGTAGCAGCTTTCTAAAAGGGTTTTTAACACCTAAAATAGAGCAAAAATAGTTTGCATCAATGGTTTTTAAGTTAAACAACCATAAGTTTATGGTTTAGAAGTTTGCAACAATGTTACAACATTTAAGTTTGTGGTTTACAAGTTAAATTTCAAATTTTAACTTGTGGATGTAAAGCTCTTCCGATAACGAGTGATTTGAACCAGGACTTTTCAATCATTTTGAATTATTAAAAGCAAAGAGATATAAATAATTCTATGGCTTTTAAGTGATTTCGTATAACTTCAATAATTATTCATTTCCTTTATACGAGGGAAGTAAAAATGTTAAGCGACTATACCTATTTAGAGTAATTGCTCCTCTGTGATTGTATTAGCACTTTTATGTTTGAAATATTCTCAAATACAGAAATAAAGAAGGAATGAGGGATTTCCTCCATTCAATTTTTCAGAACGAGCAGGGATGATTCTTACTCCTTTGAAAAACGCCATATCTCAAAAATTAACTTTGAGCTATGCTTTTTTTTTTTTTTTTTGAACTGCCATGTATGAGTAGCATATCTATGCAAGACTTGCATTTCGATAACTTAATATTTCGCCGTTTTAGAGGGCAAAAGTGCCGTATTTGCTTTTTCAGGTATTTTTCGAATGTTCTTTTCAAGAATGTCACATCTTGTGTTGTGTTTGATCCATTAGGTATGAAACATCTGTGTCGTTTGGTGAAAGATGGTATTAAGGTAAAAACACCAGTAGTCGCCAGAGCTTCAGTAGTGGCCACTTCAAGTTAACTTATACACTTTGAAGAAAGAAGTGAACAATGTGATTTTTTTGTTGGTATTTAATATAATTATCACATTGAATCAATTTTAATCATCAGTTATTTGAATTTAAAGAAGTTTCTTCGGAAGGGAGAATGTCAAATGGCCACTACTGAAACTTTCAGATTTTAGAGTGGTCGGTAACGGATAAAATTTGAGGTTGGGGGGGAAAAATGGATAAAAAAAAATAATTGAAATTCTGGCATTTTTAGAAAATAAGACGATTAAGGAAGAGTTGTGCTATGATACGCTCATTGAGTTTTGAGAGAGGTAATTAATATTGTAGACCTACATTTTAAAAATATACTTCAGTTTCAGTGTGACCACTATACTAGTGTGTTTTAGACCTTGAAGTGGCTACTACTGAAGCACTGGCCACTACTGGTGTTTTGCCTTATTTATTCCAAAAATAGTAGTGTACACAAAAGAAAGGCATCTTTCATTCTTTTTTTTTAATCAAGAACGCGCTATTTGCACTTATGTCGGTATTGTTGAAATTTTAAGGAATTAGTAATAATAATGATATATTTTGAGATATTTCAAATATTATCTTTAAAATTTAGTGCAAGAGCGTCATAAATCAAACGCAACTTATTAAAACTTTCAATTTATACACTTCGTCTTGAAAAAAAAGAAGAAACACGATATTTTCTACCAAAAGACCTCATGCGTATGAAAAAGGTCAATCAATGGTTTGATGTATAGTAGCTACATATGTGGTTAATTTTACCTTACTTTTCATTTTCAAAATCGTCCTCCTGAAAAATAATGTTTTTTCGAGGTATGACGTTGTTGAAGGAGTGAGTGAATTGTTTGTTTATAAAAGTTTTTATATTGTTACCTGCAAGATATTTTTATAAACTACATTCAGTGATATTAATTAAAACAAATTGTTATACACTTCCCAAGCTGACTACATTAGCAAAGATGTGACAAAAAAGCAAATATTATTCGTCCTTAGATAAGAAAAACACAGGACAATCATTTTTGTAGTCGGCAATATATATGAGCATTATTTAATATGCGTCAACAGTTTTAGAAGAAATAGATCCCTTTACGGTAAGCAATGGAAAAAGTAAAAGATTGCTAATTCGAGTGGATCCATTTATAATAAGCAATGGAAAAACTAAAAGATTGCTAATTCGAGTGGATCCCTTTATGATAAACAATGGAAAAACGAAAAGATTGCTAATTCGAGTGAAACACTTTCTCGGACAATTGATTCGTGGGTACCGATGGAGGCCTTTTCGCACCCCGCGGCTAAAGAACGATAAAAAATAATCTGCGGTTGAGGCATCTCGTTGGTGTTTTCGGTGTCTTTTGGGGAAAGGAATGTTGCCAGGAGATGAGGAAAAGAGAAGTTTCCGGTTCGAAATGATAACTACAGAAATGATGTTGAAATAAGTTATGTATCGGTCTAAAACTTATATAAACTAAAATATATTGTCTGTATATACATAGATGCATTCATAGGAAATCTGTCTTCGTGAAAAATATAGATTATCAATATGTATTAGGGTGGTAAAAATTTTTTTGACAGTCACTCTCTCCAGAAGCTTGCCTTTGTTCCTTATGGTATTATAGAATTGAGAAAAAAATGTCAACTGAATTGGTCAGTATTTAGGGTTCGCGATGAGTTAGCACTTAAATAACACTTAAATAATATGATTAAGCAAAAAGGAAGCAGTTTTTAATTTTTTTAAATAAAGATAAAGACTGAAACATTGTGTGGGGAAAAATTTACATTTTAGTGATCATAATTCTGGTTTCTGAAATGCAACATTTTGTTCTTTTTTAAAAACATTTGATAACATAATTAGCCATTAACATCTGCATAGCATTAGCCATTAGCGCTGTCTAGTCGAATCAATTGCACTTACAACGATAGAATCAAATCATACAAACTCAAAGCTCAAATTTTGAATATTTTCTTTGAAAGTGGTTTAGTTATAACTTTGTCCTTTTTGACTGATTTTTCGCGAATGTGTGGACTCATCATACATTCTAGTTATAAAATACATTGCGATTATTGAATTTTTCCATTTGTTTACTTTACTTTGTTCGAACTATAGCGGTTTGATTATTTTTAACTAGGATGAGTAAATTGGAGCAACACATCAGTAGTCTTTCTAGAAGAGTTATGATAATCACCAGCTACTTCTGAATACAACAATGACTGAAGAGAAATAGCACACGTATAGTTTTAAAAACATATAAAAGGAAGAATTATAAAATTAAAGTTAATAATAACCGGAAAAATACCTAATTATATTATCATTACATTAATAGTATTATTCTTTGGTAAACGGTTGTTCCAAAAACAACGGCAATATCACTTTGGCAAACGAGATGTAATTGCTCATTCAAAAATAAGTTGCGAAAAAAATAAAATCGAACTCGCAAATTAGCTTCACAAGAAGAAGCTGAAAAACTTTATGACACCCAAAAAGAAAACTCCGTTCCACTTTTCTGAGAATCATTTCTTTACAGACACTTGGCAGTTATTAAGCGAGCTCCATGCACAACCGATTCTTTGCTGCTGCACACTTTGTTAAATTACACGCTCCATTAGGCCTCATTGAAGCAAATTATACCTCCTCGTAGATAAATCGCACGAGTCCAATTACAAAATTAACGACGGCGCCATTTTTCACTGCAAATGAAAAGGGT